>NW_014575357.1:0-68577 GCF_000527765.1 Bipolaris victoriae FI3 | reverse complement strand
GGGGGGGACAAGGAAGCATGGGAACGTGGGGCCAACACAAAAAAAAGAGGGTACTAGTAGTAATTAGATGCGGATCGCTCATCCATTACGTTAGCAAGTGGTAGCATATCGACGAAGATAAGACTGGTGCAGGCTTGCTTGCTGCATGCACGTGGGTTATTTGCGAGTTTCGTTGGAAAAGTGAGGGGGAGGGGGGGGGGTTCGTGGGGCTTGGCGGGGCGGGAAAGGGTAAGTCATCTTATGTCGCCTGTTATAATGCAAGCTGACAGGCATTATTATTCTTAAAATCTACATCTGTGACGAAAGAGAGATAGAGAGAGAGTTTTCTTTCATTTCTCAAATGCCTTTACGTTGCCAAGTGCCAAAAACTAACATGCAAGGTGGTGGGCCAAAGTTGACAAGAAGAAGTATGAAATGTTTAATTCAGAATCCTACACGTTGTAATAATAGTACTACGTACACAAAACACAACACACACTGTAACGAAAGAGGGTATACAAACATCATCACCGCATTTATCCACAACCAAAAAAATGGAGCGTAGATCCTCCAAACGCCAAAACATGATCATAGAATCATCACACTCCTATCTCAAAACCATGGCACCATACCAAGTGTTCCCGGTCCAGTTCTAGTGGAAGCATTAGCTATGTGGTTATCCGCCTCAAGTTGATTCACCATGTCGTCCCAAAGCGGCCAGTCCACGTCACCATTGTCCATGATGTCATTTTCGTTCATCTCTTGCCCGTTCGTAGCTCCACGTATACTTGTCATGCCTCGACCTCCATTACTATTCATATCGAAGCCCATGGTCGTGTTTGGGAGCATCCCGTCACCAAAAGTACGATATCCATTCGCCGCGGTTGGCGCGTTGTTTGTAGCAAAAGCTTCAGCAGCCGATAAGGACTGAGAAGTTTGCGAGAGATTCGGATGCGCAGCTCCAGACGTAGATACCGTACCTTGAACGTAACTCGGGAAATCCAGCAGTGTACCTGCCATGGCGTCGTTGATAACATCGTCGAGACCATATGCTGAAATGTTTCTAAACGCTTGTGCTGAATTGCTTAGATCTTGTGCGCCATCTCGGAATCCTGTTGCTGGTTCATCTGGTAGAGGACGCTGTATGTCCATACCATTGGGCCAGCTGGGTTGCTGAGTTCCTGGTATGGCGCCAAGTTTGGGTGCAACGGGCCGGAGCATGTTGTCTAAAGTCTGTGAGTTTTGTTGAGGTGATGTAAAAGAAGTCCTGTCCGTCTGTTGCAAAGCCTCGGGAGACTTCAAGTCGAATGTGTCGCTCGTAAACGGTCTATTTTGGAAGGACGAAATGGCTTGCTCGAGGGCTAGTTGGCGCTCGCGGGCTAATTTTGCCTTCTCCAGCAACTTGGCGAGTGGCTTCCATATATGGCTATGGTGGGCTTTGCGCTGTGGCTCGTCCTCAGAAAAAGGGAACCACCACCGCGTAGCACAAGTTTCCAGTGCTCTCCATGCACGGTCTACAGCCTCGCCTTTGGTACGCACGCAAAGTTCGGAGAGCAAGAACGCAATGGCATGCCACTGAACATAGGTTTTGAAGAGCCAGCCCCATTTCATTGTGCGTGCTTCCGTCTCGAGTAGTAGGCCGTATTCTATGTTTTCGAGAGAGGTGACGAAGAGCTTGTCTCGAATCTCTTGTGATAACGTAGCACCTCCATCCTTGCGCTGATGCGGGTGATAGACAATCAGCCACATTTTACTCATGATGAGTCTTGATACTGTCGCTGTGACCCAGCACAGTGGTATGGTCATGTCGCAATCCTTGAGGTATTTTTCCTCTATGGCCTGGTGGCAGCCGGTGATCCATTTTTCTTTCTGCTCAACGGTGAGATTTGTAAGGAATTGAGTGCACCTGTTTGGGCCTGGTGGTACGTAGATGATGCGGCGCATTATGTTTGCAATCTCGAAGCGGAGTAAGCAAAACGTCATGTCGGTGAAGCCTTGCCGGCCTTGGGGGAATTCAATCATTCCAGGGTGGATATCACTGTCGTTAACATTAAGAGGCTGTGACAATAGTTAGCAGCTATACATGCGTGGCACTTGGAACTAAAATGAACTCACCATCTTTGTGTCGAATAGCGTCTCATGGATGCTGGGGTCACACCCCTGATCTTCGGCAGATCTGGCGTCGAGGATGCAGACTTGCCACCAAAGCCGCCTTCGCATCTCAACCTCAAAGGGCGGCAGGTCAAAGTGGGTGCCGTCTCGGTGGATGCCTAGGGTTTGGGCGATGCGAACGACGAGACCAGTCAATGGCCAGATTTTGCGCGCATCGTCGTTGCGGCGCAGCAAGACAAGGTAGACGACAAAGGCCTGGAGGATGAGAATCTCGTCGCAGTAGAGAAAGTTGGCTCTTGCAAGAGCCTGCTCGATGCCGAAGCAGAACCTGGTGAGAAGCGTGCTTCGCTCCTCTCCAAACATATCACGACATTCTGCGGGGGTGATGCTGGTCACAGCACCATAGTAGATGACGAACAACCAAGCCTCGAGTCTTTTGCTGACCTTTTCGATATTGGCAGCGGCATTCATGATGGTGAGTTCAAAGGTAGGGACATGCAAGACTTTGACTAGGGGTTCTACATTTTCCTTGTAGATGTTCCAGAACTGGCGGACATGGTGTTCGGGGGGATGCAGGGCTTGCATGTCGACATTGGAGGAGCTGTAGCCGAAGATGAAACTGTGGTGTTGTGACGACGGTTCTGAGGATTCGGGTGTATGCGCATCGTCTTCGTCGTCCGAGGGCTCCATGAGGATGGACTTGAGATTCTCGACCTGCAAGTAAGTGTTGTGTTAGTCTGCGACAAGTACAAAGTGAAATGAAAAATGAATAAAAACAAAGCGTGTCAGCGTACCTCATTGTTCAGACTGGCCCAGAAGCTGTTGTTGATGTAGCGACTACGGCCATTCTCAACCACGAGCCGTCCAAAGCGCGCCTCGAGGCCCTGGAGGCTGTCATCGCTGGGGGCGGTCGAGGTCGTCGTTGTTATCCCCAGCGGGCACTGGTCCTGGGCTGCTGCGGCGGCGGTTGGCTCTCTCTGGCGGTCGGCGGCATTGTCGTTGTTATTGCTGGTACTGCTGTTACTGTCGTGGCCCTCGACTTGGGCATTAAGGCTGGTGACTACGCCCTCAAGGCGACGCAGTCTCTCGAGCAGCTCAGCATCGGGGGGTTTCCTGCTCTTTCTCGGGGCACGGCCGGGGCCTGGGAAGACACAGTCGATTTTGGCGCGTACACAGTGGGAGCATGGGTTCTTTTTGTCACATTTGACCTTGCGCCTACGGCAGGTAATGCACGACCGGGGGTTTGGTGTCGGTGTCGGAGCGGTGCCGGGAGAGGGGCCGTTGGCAGTGCGGCTTGGCTGGTTTGGATTGGGCGAGTCCTGGCTGGGGCGTCTCGCGTCGGACATTGTACTCATGTCCAAATACCAAGCTTCGGGGTTCGAAGTTGGATGTCGGCCTTGACAGACGACGACGCCCTTTGTGCATTGCCCGAGGCTTCTGACATGCACACGCCCGGACTGCTTGCGGCCGTACTTTTGGCGGCACCACCCCCTGCCCTAGTCGCCTGTCGGAGCTGAGTCAACATCAGACTCCGACCGACGTCCAGACTCACCACCACGTGCTCATGTCGTCTCTGCTTCCAAGCACCTACTTGTATATATACTATGTTGTCTACTGACATTCTTCCATACATGGACATCCATGTACCGCCCGCCCCACCACCGCGATTGGCGCCCTCTAAACAATGACGCATACTCACATTCAACCCCATGACCCGGATATCCCGAAGCTCTCCACTGGCACCCTATCCACCAACACCATCGCCTTCACCATGGCGGCTTCAAATGCAGTCATCCATAATAAACTCTGGCCAATTGGAATATCACCATCATCACCCTGTCGTGCTACCTGGCCAAGCCTGTCATATACTTAGCTGTGCCCTCTTTCCAAGCCCCAGTCTTTACCCAAAACAGACTCTCCCCCGCCATAACCTTGCTACAAGACATCCGTCTACTGCCATCCCCCGACCAATACTCCGATCATGAGCTCCTACCTCCGCTCGTTTCGACCCCCCACGTTCCTCTCCTTCTTCCGCCTGCTGTTCTCCACGGTCAGCCTCGCCCGATCCTCCGCCTCATCCTCCAGCTCCTGGTCAATCATCTCCCGGACCTTCATAATCTCCTCGAGAGAAATTCCCCGCGTGTCCACCGTTACGCTAGGCGCTCCCTCTAGGTATCTCAGATTCTCAAGCGCCTGCTCAATAAGCTTGTGTAGCTTGGCCTGAGAGTTGAGGTTCTCGTGTCGTTTGATGTTGTGTAGGTCTGGATATAGCACCCCGTCGCCGTTCTCTGCCCCTTGGAATGCTTGCAGGTATGGCACATGGGCTGGAAGCTCGTTATGCAGTTGCGCACCGACGCACACTGAAGTTTCATGACACCAGGTCCGGGCGACGTTGCGTGGCGTATACCCACCCCCGCCTATGATGAGCAACGGGCGGCCATATGCCTTGACCGTCTCCACGCAAAAGCCATGGGCTTTGATGTTAAGATTGAACCGGCCAAGTCGATCTCCGCCCAGAGAGTCGGCACCGGATTGTAACACGATTGCCGTTGGGTTGTACTTTTCAATTACTGCGCTCGTAACAGTCTTGAACAGCCACTTGTACTGCTCATCATCGATGCCGTCATCAATTGGAATGTTCAGGCTGTGAGCCTTGCCGGGGTTTCGGGCGTCCGTCGGGCCCGTCTCGTCAATATTTCCCGTGCCTGGGAAAAACGGATAACCGTGCTTATCAATCCCATACTTGTGATATGAAAGTGTGAATACTCTGTCGGTTGACTCGAATGCCTGTTCCACACCGTCGCCATGGTGAACATCAATGTCAATATACAACACCCGCTGGTGATGTGATAGCAGTAGTTGGATGGCTATGACAATATCGTTGACGTAGCAGAATCCCGAGGCCAGATTCTTCTTGGCATGGTGCAGGCCGCCTGACCAGTTAATGGCAATGTCAGACCGGCTGTTGAGCAGATTCCAGGTCGCGCTGCAGGTAGCACCAGTGTAGAGGGATACGTAGTTCCAGAGGCCATCAAACACTGGACAATCATTCGACTCTCCACCGAACCCATACGTAATATACTGTGGGTCATCAGGCTGTGCATTCTGCGGGGTAATCTTGCTTAGGTATGATAGATACTCGCGGTCATGGAAAATGGCCAGTTCGTTGAAGTTTGCCGGCCGTGGCTCAAAAAGATCCATCGTGTACTCTAGTCCATATGCAAGTACAAGTTGTTTAGTGAGCGTCAATCGCCATGGTTTCATGGGATGCGAGCTGCCAAAGTGATGATACTCGACATGCGGATTATAGTGAAACGAGACATTCCATCCTTTGGGTCGCTCCAGCCCATGCTCTTCGGCCTCACGAGCGATTACCTCAATCTTCTCAGCATCTGTCATCGCCTTGAAGTCCTGAAAGCTTGCTGGGTAGGCATCGTCCGGAGATAGATATTCCTGCACAATGTTGTTGGCAGGTCCATTGGACGGGATATAGCCTGGAGTCCGCATATTGCTTGATGGTTGAGACGCACTGCCAAGGGTACTGTGGTCAAACTCGTCTATGGTGCGTGGTTTTGGAGCACCCTCCCAAATCCAACGGTTGCAGTCGTCCTGTGTCCCGATGAAGGTGCTGTTAGTTAATGAACGCGACTTTTTTTCTTCCACACGGCGCTTCTCCCAGCGCGCTAGAGTCCGAGGGTTAGGAGAAAGACGCTTTGCTGGATATTCCTCGGCTGAACTAGTCTGAGGGTCATGAAGAGGGGACAGTACCGGTCTACTGTCGGGTGCACTTTTCTGCGATTGTCAGCATGCGCCAGAAGTCACAAAGCTTGAAACGTGATCGAAGCTCCATGAGGCTATCCTAGATGTAATACCAGTAAAAACCTACTTACATTGGATTTTCGCTTCTGTTTCCTAGCTGTGCCTGTTGTTTTTGGTTTCCCAGGCTTCTTCAGACGATAGTCTACTCTTGCTGCACGCCGCGCCCAAGGGTTGGCCAGTTGCCACTGTGGCCCGTTTAAAAGTGTTTGGAGCGTTGGCTCAGCAGGATTTGTGGTGAAGAATGAGGTGCTATACGATGGGGTATCTTTTTCTGGGATGTAGTCGCTGTCTTGGTCGCTGTCTTGGTCGTAGTCGTTGTCGTGGGTGTCGTTGTCGCCATCTTCACTATCCGTTGACGAAAGGACCGGATCGTCTTCGGCGCTGTTGTCTGATTGGCCGTACTGCTGCATCCTGCCGAGCGTCCGGCTGAACCTAGCCTCTTTGTCAGCTAGCTGTGCCTGTTCATCCAACCCACGCCAACGACCGCGACAGCACATGACAATTCGCCAGACTTACGATATTTGAAGAATAATCGTGTGTAAAGGCTGATCAACCTAAGTGGACTGTGGGTATCGTGTGAGAGGTTAAGACAACATCCGTTGGTTTTTGTATTGAGCGATTTTCACTTTCATCGCACCTGTGGCTCTTTCACCTGCGCGGCCACCCACGCCTCATCAATTTTCATCGAGGTCACCGTCGCAATAGACGCATCTGGCTTTTCTTGACCCGTTTGAACTTTCTTTGAGGCCCCGAGTGCGCCGCATACAGTCGCCTCGCAGGTTCCTCTTGCCACCAAACAAACGCGTCCCCAACCGCACCACATCTTCAAACATCTGCCATGGCCATCGCAGAGGATGCAGCGACAGTGCTCGAGCAGTTTGTACATGATGGTAACCTTGACTACCTTGAGAAATGGAGCGTGACACCTGCTAATGTTGCATAGTTGCAAACTTGCCAGCTGAGATTACCCACCTGTACGAAGAGGTACAGGCCAAGGACAACCAAATCCAAGAGCTGCGCGCTGCGATACACCAGCGCGATAGCAGCATTCAGAAATTCATCAAACTGAATGGTAGCTTGGTGGAGAACCCAAAAGAGGCGGGTTATTCTAAAGTCATCACTGCTAGTTACGAAAAAGCGCAGATACTGCAAGAGGAGAAGATTGGGCTGGTCGAAAAGGCTGCGGCTCTTGTATGTTCCTGGCCTCTGCATCACTGAGGGTTTGCTTACAAGAATACAGTTGGACCGCCACGTCAAACGTCTAGATATCAAGCTACGAGATTTGCAAAATGATGGCTCCATACCTACAGATCCTCAAATGCCCTCGTTGTTGAGAGACTCGCCTGGAAATCTGGTCCCGCCAGCCTCAGTGACCAACACAGGGGCCAACACGCCATTGCTACCTGTGTCGGGCAACCACGGAGGCGGTGCACCAAACCTCGCGCAAGCAGCCGCCATTGCACGACTGAGCAGCGCGACTAACGTAGGGCTCACTTCAAGGACGAATCCTTCGCTGCAGAACATGCAGACGCAGGCGCTCTTGAACCAGCAACGGCTCACCAACGCTCAAAGTGCTATGCAGGCCAGTGCCCGACAAGAGCGAGAAGTATCAGTGGGCAGCGACACCAAGCGTCGCCGTCCGACAGGCAGTATTGGTCCGCTGCCCTCCGCGGCGTCGAGTTTGGGCCGGCAAGGGTCAATCGGGCCAGGTACCCCTAAACCATCGACACCAGGTTCCCGGGCAGGCAGCGTTGGACCGAGACCACCGAAACATGCACTCACAGTGAAGAAGGCAAAACCACAGCAACCGTTGCGCAAAGCCGCGCTCACAGCAAAGTCTGGTGTTAACAAGAAGCGTCGCAAGGGCGGGTCCCGAGCGTCGCCGTCTACGACTGCAGACGACGAGAGCGTAGCAAGTGAAGCAGGCACCGAAGACGAGGACATGTCGGGCATGGGAGGCGGGGATGCAGAAGAAGACGAGTCGGACGACACCAAATATTGCACATGTCAGCGGGTCAGCTTTGGCGACATGGTGGCATGCGACAACGACAACTGCAGATATCAATGGTTTCACTGGGAGTGCGTGGGCATCAAGGAGGAGCCGCTGGGGGACTGGCTGTGTCCCGAGTGTCGGAACCAAGCACCGACGAAGATCAAGAGAGCACGTTGAAAGGGGCTAGAATCGAGATTGGCAACGGCTAGGAACTGGGGCCATGTGGGATGGGGTGCAGGCACGAGGCGATCGATAGAGAAGAGATGCAGCCGCCAGGGCGTGCGGGAGAGGCGTTGATGGTGGAGGATTGGAGAGCCACGGGCGCGTGGCCGAGTGGCGCGAGTGGTTGTTGCTGGTCATGTGGATAGAGAGTGAGGGTACATAAGTATGTGAGTACTCGGATGATTGCTATACCCCCATGCGATTGCAGGTTGCGGTGTTCCCCCCGTACAAAAGGAAATTGGGGCAGTCTCCACTCGGGCTGGCGACAGGGGCCCGTGATCGCCGGGCCAGGCCAGGCCCAGCGGCCGAACACGCTGGTGCTGCTGATCGTGCAATGGACAGGAGGGCGCAGCCGCTGGGGCGGGAGTGGGAATGTCCAGGCACCGGGCTGGTGCAGCGGGTTCTTGTGGGAGTATAAGTATGTAGTGGCAGGTATACAGCAGAGAGAGAGGGCGATAAGGCGCGGAGGATGGTGCCAAGTGCATAACTAGCAGATGGCATAATACTTTAGCGGCCTATGTAATATAGACGCGCGCCTCCCGCTGGCGTGGCTGGCCGGGGGTGTGGCGCGGGGGTGCAGAGCAGTGGCGTCATGGCTTCACGGACTGTGATTGGCCGGGCGGGCTGTGGCTGGACCTTTTGCTGGGCTCTGGCTGGCCCTCTGCTGGCCCTGTCGCTCCCCCTTCGCAGCCAAGCCCACGGGCACGAAAGGGGCACGACGGCCGACATTTGCATTGTCATTGCACGCATCAGACCAGCCTCATAAGTCTGGTGGACCCCCGGCTGGCTGGCCTCGCACATGCTCGTGCTGCCGTGCGCTTTGTTGTTGTTGCCGCCGCTGCTGCAGCATTTGCGTCGTCTTCTTGTCTGCGTCTGCGTCGCCGCCATCTCTCTCTCTTGATCTTTACCCGGCCTGCTTCTCACATTCCCTTTTCCCGTTGGCCGCTTGACCGCTTGGCCCACCGCCCACTTACGTCGTCGTCTTGTCCTTGCTGCATCTACTGCCTACTAATTATCTTGCTGATCGTCGCTCGTTGCCCTCCTCGGCGCCTCTCGTCTACTACCACGCCTACCGTTTCAGCTGCACCTGCACCCTTCTTCGCCAGCCACTCCGGCTCTCTCCCTCTTTATTTTTTTACCGCCTTTGGACCGTCGATACGGATACGACACTAGCCAACGGCTGTCAGCCCCCGCCGTCTCACGTGCGACGCCGCCCCCGATGAACACTATGAACGCCCGGAGTGGCACCCTGTCACCGCTGTCAACCGACGGCCAAGAGTGGTCCCCCATCAACGGGTATCGGAACATCGCAGGCGACAACCCCTACTCACCCACAATCCCCCCAAACACCTACGGCCCAACCAACCCTGATGGCGGCATGTCGAATGGAATGCGCCCCGGCACCAGCAATGGAAACCCCTCACCGCCCAGCTCTGTTGGGCGCTCCAGCGACGGCACTGGCTTGTACGCCTCGAGCCTCAACGACAGCATGCGCCCCATGATGGACAGCCGGAAGATGCAGGCCCTCGAGGACACCATGGCCGAGCATTTTCACGTCCTCAAGGCCTATCTCGGCCCCTACCTCAACGACGAAAAGGGAAACCCACGACCAAGCAGGGCAAAGGATAAGCTGACCAGGCTGTCGTCTGTCCAGTTCCAGGAACTCAGTACCGATGTCTACGACGAGTCAATACGCAGAGAAGCCGATCGCAAGCGCGGAGGACCCGGTGCGCCTGGAAACGATACTCCGCAATTCCTCCTCCCCAAGAACAGCTTCCACCCCAAACGCAACCAGGCGCGACAAAAGCTATCAACGCTGCCTCTCGAGCGCTTTCGCCAGCTTGCTACCGACGTCTTCTACGAGCTCGAGCGCAGGTTCCCCCGCTTCACCGGAGGCGAGATGCCACCGCGTCCATCAAGCCCAGCCATGAGCGTCCAGAGTCGCATGAGCAACAGAGGGCCCTCGAGCAGAGCGGGCACACCAAATAGTATGAACGGCCGACCTCCGCCTGGGCCAGGGTATCGAGGTCCGCCTCCCATGGGCGGACCAATGGGTGGTCCAATGGGTGGTCCAATGGGTGGTCCAATGGGCGGACCTCCAGGAGGACCTCCAGGACCGCCGGGACAAATGCGGCCCGGCTCGGGAAATGAGCCAGGCTCCTTTGGGCGCCCATTGCCCAAAACGTTCCAGTCAAATACGATTGTCCCGAACAAGGGTACTCTGGTTGAAGATGACGATGACAGTGCTGCAGATGACGACGATTCCTTCAATCTCGAGGGCGCTGCTGCTAGACGGCAGACAAACAAGAGCGCAAAGAGCATAAACATGGCCCAGGAAAAAATGGTAGAAGATCTCCAGAATCAGGTGTCAGAACTGCAGGGCAAAATTGGTACCTTGGAGGCTACGATACAAAACAAGGACGAAGAATTGGAACGCCTTGAGCAGGCTGGCAAGACACAGGTCGGTGCCTCGGAGACTGACCGTGCAGAGTGGGATGATCTTCGCTCGTCATTGGAGCAAAAAGTCGAAGAGGCAGAGAGCCTCAACTCGTCTCTCCGATCGGAGATAGACAGGCTGCGCAACGAGAACGAAGACATCGAAAAGAACCTTCGCGCACAGATTGCCGACCTCGAATCGAGGCCACCCCCACAATCGGCGGATAGCGGTGATGGACAGTGGAGACAACGGTGTGAAGAGCTTGAACGAGAGTTAAGTGAGCAACAACAAGTGACGGAAGAGGTCCGAAGAGATGCGTCCATGTTCCTGCAGGAAATGAAGGAGTTGTCAGCTCGTAGTGATGCGGCTGCAGAAAAGGAGGAACAAATGGCGAATCAAGTCCGGTCACTCGAGGCTGAGCTAAAGGACTGGAAATCACGATACGCGCGCACCAAGACGCAGCTTCGAAACCTCAAGGCATCGTCCATGGGCCTGTCCCAACTTGTAGCAGCCGACCTAGGTGGCTATGCCCGCGACTCTTCCTTTACCTCGCCTGATGGAATCGTCAAAGATGTACATGTAACCAAGTTCCAGCTCAGTATTGACGAGCTGCTCCAGATGGCAAGGAGAGCCAATTCGGAACAGACTCTTGAAGGCATGCGTCATGTTGTCAAGTGTGTCCGAGCAATCACGGGTGACATCGATAACACATCGCTTTCGCAAATTCAATCACCCACAAGCAGTGTTAGCGGCGACATGCTGGCGAATCCAGAGAGGCAACAGGCAAAGCTAAAGTCGCGTGTCAGCGCTACGGCCAACAATCTCATTACGGCCACGAAGAACCATGTGGCTTCTGGTGGACTTTCACCAGTTAGTCTACTAGATGCTGCTGCTAGTCATCTGTCCACTGCGGTTGTCGAGCTAGTCAAGCACGTCAAGGTGCGACCTACACCAGAAGACGAACTCGAGGCCGACGATGAGGACGCTGATAGGCCTATGCCACTCAAACCGGCTGTGTACTCAAACAACGCTCCAGCCACGAATGGCGGAACCACAATGAAGTCTGGCCATCAGCGTGGTGGTAGCAGCAGAGGTGGTAGCAGCGACACTACCCGCTACAGCGCATACAGCTCGCCTTACAGCGGCTATGATGGTCACAGTGTCGGCGGAAACGGTGCACCTGACGGCGGCATGCTCGAGTTCAAGGTACATTCCTAGTCGGCATGGGTAGCCACAACCTACTGACGCTAGCAGAACTATCTTGAAGATCAAACGGCTCTTCTTGTCCAGAGTATCCAGCCTCTCGTCACCCTCATACGCAACAACCCAGATGGGTCGCCTGCCGATGATCAACAAATTCACGAATACATTCAAGATATTTCACAGGCAGTTGAAGACACTGGAAACAAAACCTATGATGCCGTCAACCAGCTATCCAATTCCGCTCTGAAGAAGCACGCCATTCCAGTGGTTCAAGTCCTCGATGAGTGCAGGCAAAGCATGCTGGCTGTTGACGTTAGAGGTGGAGGCCGCGAGAAAATCCCACCCCTTGCGTTCAGGACTGCAAGGGCCCTCAAGGTTCGTCTTTTGTGAGCAACGTGATGATTGTACATGTGCTGATTATGAAACAGGAACTCGTACTCCGTGTCGACCGCATCGAAGCGGGTGAACTCACTGTCGAGCAAAATCTTAATACTGAGCTGTAGTAGCCAATCACCGAAATAACCACACATGAACTTTGAATGCAATGCCGCGCACTGGCAATCAAAATTAGCCATTACCGGTGTGTTGTACACAAATAGACATTTTCAACTCCTGTGCATGACACATGGTTGTCGCATGGTGTTGAGTCTTTTTCTTTCCCCAAGGGCAACGCTATGTATGTAGTCCTCGCTCCAACTTCTGGATACCTTCTCTTTCCTCTCCTGATTTTCTACTTTGCTGCATAGCTGTGCTGTGTAATGGGATGTTTGCGCCGTCGCCGTAAGGATAAGAGGGACATGTATTCTACATAATGAGGAGGACTCGAAAAAGGACTTGGGAAAGGGATACCACGATGGAAGAATAGGTCAAGCTGGGAAAGCTTTTATTATATGGAGTAATCAGAACAAGGATTTTTTCTTATTAATGGCATATTCTCTTTTTTTGAAAAAATAAGCATGGCGTGATGGAGAGGACAAGTGGGGGGGGGGGACACCAGACCAAGGACGTGGCTTGGCCCCGCGTGGCCTGTGGCTTTTGGCTTTGCTACCCCGCCATGCATCACGACGCCACACACCGGTAGAGGAGACCCTGCTTTTTCCTTCACGTAAGGCATCTAGACCGAAAACTTCTAAACTACTTGTGGCTACACCGTCCTCATGACAGCCCGGATGGGGTGAAGTTGTCTGATACTTGCCTTGCAATCCAAGACGATCAAAGGCCCGAAGTGACGTCATCACACAGGTGTTACGCGTGTGACATGTTAGCCTCTTGGTGCTAATGACTGTTTGTTTGTGATTATCACTATCATGTGTTCCTTTTGCTTCTCACTATCGGAAGACGTGTAGTATTGACGTCTGAACAGTACGACCACACAGCTCAATCTCGCCAAACATGGCCCAGCAAATGCAACCAATCTACCAGGGACAACGACCACCATACAACGATTCCATACTCACCATCACAAAGAGAAGCTGTGCTGATCCTTATGTACTATGGGACAAGGGCACTTACTACATGACCTTTACGTGCGGCGGGCACGTTGAGATTTGGTCTGCAGATTCGCTATTCGATTTCGAAGAGCGCTCCAAAAAGACGGTTATATGGCGGCCGCCGCCCAACCAGCCCTACTCGGGTGATATCTGGGCGCCAGAACTACATTCCATCCAAGGACGCTGGTACGTCTATTTTGCTGCCGACGACCCAAAGCACGGCAACAAATCCCACCGCATGTTCGTTCTCGCGGGGCCCCCCTCCGACGAAGACCCCTTGGAACCCAGCAAGTGGAATTTCTTCGGCCGTCTCGCAGGACTCCCCGAAGACCAATGGGCCATCGACGGCACAGTCATCTACCTACACGGCTCCATGCTCTTCGTGTATTCTGGCTGGCCCCTCGGCACCCAAGCCGACGAGTCGCGCCAGGAAATCTTCATTATCGAAATGGTATCACCGACCGAATGCACCGGCCACCCTATCCGCATCAGCACTCCAGACTTGCAATTCGAATTCTCCGGCTCCAGCGGCATAAACGAGGGTCCGCAGTTCCTCGCTTCCCCCGATGGCCGCTGGATGGGCATCGTGTATAGCTGCGCAGGCAGCTGGACGCACGAGTACAAAATGAACGTCCTGTATTACACGGGAGGCCACCCGCTAGATCCGCATTCCTGGGCGAAATCAAACGTCCCCCTCCTCAAAGCTGCGCGCGATGATTCACCCCCGTATGGACCCGGTCACGGCAACTTCGTCCTCGTGAATGGACCCGGTGGGCCAGAGGTCTGGGGCGTGTTCCATGCTACGGATGCGAAGACCGGGTGGGAAGGACGAAAAGCACGGGTTATGCGGGTGGGATGGGGGAACGGGGGGCCGTTTATGGGGTCTGGTGAGTGTGGGAGGTGTTGTGGTGAGGTTCAGCATTTTATCCAGGGATGCCCCGGGGGTACGTGTGGGGGGCAGGGTCATTGTGGGGGGGAAGGAGGTGCCGGTGGGGGGTTCATGGAGCCGGGGAGGCAGGGGGGTCATTCGACGGAGGATTTGAAGAGGGAGGTTAAGAATCTTGTTAAGGGGGGGAAGGGGTTGATTAGTAAGTTTTTGAAGTGAGGGACTTGGCTTGGGGTTGGGGGGGGAGGGGGGAGAAGATGTATAAAGTAGATATCCTGCATATCAAAGCTATGCGTTGAATCGAAGTTAGATTTGAGGGAACTGAATGAGATAAGAAAAGAGTTTGATACTCTCCGAGTGACAGCAATTAGTTGTAGATGTTCGAATATCGATTTGTGATTACGGGAGACGGAGAGATTTTCGCTATCAAATCACACTGTTGGCGCTTAACGAGATGCGCTCTTGTGGTTTTCTTGATATTGGGTATTCTCTATCGTAAGGGTGATGATGACATCACCAGGACTCCCAAAGAAGGCATATCTACAGCAACTAGGGGCTGACAACCTATCTTCTTTCTCTACTCCTTTTGGAAACATTGTTTTAATATTCTCTGTTTATCCTTTTTAGATAAATGGTATCACGAGCGAAATCAGACGTGGAAGGATAATTGGAGCCGAACAGTCAAGTATTTATTAAGCTTTCTCAGCTGACTGTATGTTGCCCAGTGAGGTAGAGCGGAAATGCATATGACGTACGGCAAAGAAAGGCAAACGAGATATTAGCTAATGCGTGAGCGACTCGGTTATGAAACACGGTATGTGCATGATGCCTCCTAGTAATCCCCTAAGCGCCCGCTGGAAGAAACACTTAGCGATCTGACGTCTCGTCTTTTTTACCGAACTGACTTTTTAACTCCAGGCGTCTGCTAGAGGTGGAAGTACAAACAGATAACTGCTGGAGCTCAGTAGTGGGAATATATACGTGATGAGACTCATTTAAACATGTCCTAGGTAGAATGGTCCCTGGCTAAAGCCTTACGTAGCCCCGAGCTGCTTATAGACTACGATTGAATGAGAATGACATGATCGAAGTTCACTAATGCGTCGCTACTCTCAATGACATAAAGTAAACGAATGCTTATTCTAGTGCTGTTGCTTTTGCTATCCTGGAAATACTACCTGTGCCTATCACCTTCTTTCCAGACCGCATAACACCATTTTCTGTATGATTCGGTTTCAAACGTCCCTGAGGATGTGGAAACGGAAGAAGCGGAGAAACCGATCGACCCATCTGTGCTGACGATTAGATGAAGCCGGAAAAGCATTTCCTCCCCCTCTTGAACAGTTTCCCCTCAAACCGTTTTGTTAATTACAGAGAATAAAAGTGAGGGGCACATTGGAGCCAGCAAGCCTAACACGTGCGAAAAAAACTTTGTCGAAAGCGAAGTTTCATGATTAAATGCATTGAGGGGAAAATCTGGGGTTATTGACAAACCTCGGTAAAGCCTCGCGTTTGTACGTACTTGGGGTAAAACTTCGGGTAAACCTGTGACCAGACCCCGGGGATGGAGCCTGGATTAGACCCAGAGATCGACGCGAGGTCAATCTTAGGATTGGAAGATGACGTGCATGCTCGCCAATTACGGAAGTTCGTAGGTTCACATACCTAATCGAAGCTAGTGTCACCATACCCAGCTGCTGGTACGTACGCGAGCCTATTTCGACTGCCGGCCATTCGAATTGCTGTTGTCAACACGCTGTTTCGTGCTCTGTTCTTCGTGTATTACCGCCAGTGAAGAATGATTCGTTCAATTACGCCTCAAGTTCCTCCAGTCATCTTGATGAATCCATACGAACTTCAACGAAGCATGGTACTTGGAAAAGAGCGACTCTTACCTCGCAACTGTACCTCTGCTCAGGCACTACCCCTGGGTACCCACAACCTAGGAGTGGGACCACACCCTCCCTCAGGGAGCCTGGCTACTTTACAATACTCATGCGTTTCGTTCCCAGGCCCAAGGTCAACTGGCTAACCTCATTATCGGTAAGAGCGCCAATACTGCGGTGCTGCCTAATACGCTAGGTTGCATTACCCAACTTCTCTTTTCATCTCTCTAAGCGCGCTCTAAATGCAACCACCATATAGCCTTACATCCGAGAGGTAATAACTCAAGACATTAAGAAAACGGCAGTTGTGTTCAGGACTAGAAGCAGTCGGCAGTTATCTTCATGATTAGAAGAGGTGACTATGTTCGGACGAAATATGGTATAAATAAATCCCCATCTGTCTCCACGTCAACAGCATCGAATTCTGTGACGAACTCAATTCGACTCAACTCTTTGCACTCCCAGAACTCGCCATCAACCAAGGCAAGCCCTTTCCCATCTTAGACAAGATGCTTACCTCGACTATCCTCGCTACTTACGGCCTTCTCTCCCTTGCACTTGCTGCCCCGGCGGTCAAGGTCGAGGAGCGCCAGACCGCCTGCCATAGCGTACACGTCTTCCTTGCCCGTGGCACCAGCGAGCCGTACCCCGGCCGTCAGAGCTCTGTGGTGTCAGCCATTTGCAATGGTATCAGCAACTGCGGTTACGAGGACATCACCTACCCAGCCAGCACCAGCCCAACGTACTGCAGCTCAGTGTCAGCTGGCGTTACTGGCGGAACTGCCCAGATCACGGCTTACGCGAGCCGTTGCCCAAATGCGAAGTTGGTTCTTACTGGGTACTCGCAGGTATGTGGCTTTTTTCACAAGCAGTAATAAGCAACCGGGCGGCTAGTTTGACTTTGAAGCAATGGTTACCGTGCCTGACCTAGCAATTGACCTGGCCTGGTAACTTTGAATTCAGCAAGGCGATGATAGTACTGACCTCGATCTTTCATCTAGGGTGCTCAAGTTGTAGGCGATATCCTCGGCGGCGGCGGAGGTAACACAGGCTTGGGATGCTCCAGCCCTACTACCACCGGTCTAAACCCTTCCACTTCACCCGGAAACAAGAGTGAGCTTTCTAAACCCTATAGTCCAGAACTAGTCGGCTAACGAGAACTTATCACGCAGTCCGCGCTGCACTTCTTTGGGGTGACGTCCGTCACACGGCGAACCAATCATACAACTCTGCATCCGGTGCCGCCTTTAACGGCGTAAGTAGACCACTCTGTCATCTATCAAGCAATAGCATATAGATACCCCCTTTAAAACACACTCGCTAAGGTACATGCGTACAGATCAACCCTCGCACAGGCACCCAGCTCACCTCGCTCAACCGCTTCTCCAACGTGCTACGCGCCTGGTGTCTATCCGGCGACAATGTGTGTGCTGGAGGCCGTGACCCCAGCGCGCATACCAGCTACTTCAATGTTTTCTCTACCGAAGCAGGTGCTTGGGTCAAGACCAAGCTCTAAACGTGATTAGCTCTTCACCTCGAATAGAGAGCTACCGCGACGCGAAGGAGTATCTTTCTCTTACACTCTCAGTGTAGATTCTTATGTAAACACAAGACTGTCGTTACCAAAATGTATAAGAACCAGCGGAAATGATGGTAGTAAATATTTCTCAATCCCATCCTGACCAAAAAGTCTTTTTTGTAGCTATTTTTCTTTTTGCAGGCTGTGTTACATGGTAGACTGGCACCAGAAGCTTCACAGTTACTATGAAGAATATTGCCGTTTATGCATACATTGCGCCCACTACGTAGCGTGGGTAACTACCTTGTCAAAGATACGTTCTAATTGTGGGTGCGACAATTTTTAGTGGCAAGAGGTGCTGACTTAGAAGAAGTCGCCTTCAAAGGCAGAGCCCCCCCCCCCCGTATATGAGATGTTTCGCGAGTAGGCACAGAATATATCTAAAGAGTAGGATTAAGATGAATCCTTAAGGAGTGTCCTTGTAGTTCGTAGGTATTATATACTTCTACAGCTGTGGTCGGTACCAGACCGTCCCGAGGGTCGTCCTCTGGGGTCGAATCTCGTGACACCCTATTTCTACTGTGGACATTGCACAAGTTATGTGTGTTAAGACGCGCTAAATTGAAGACAGACACTTCTTCGGATGACTATACCAAATTCATTCCAGAGAAATCCTGAATATTCATGACTCTACTGTGTGTAGAGTGTAGATCATACTCTCTATAGTAGCGCTTACTCTCAACCCTGGCCTGTATCGTCCCCCTTACTAGTGGCACATACGCATGAATTCTATCATACACCACAGTAAGCTCGTATCAGCCGCCCCCCCAGCCAGTCATTGCTTAGAGTTTCCTCTCTACTCAGTTAGCGTTCCTCGCCAAAGCTTTATTCTTCCGTGACGGGAAATAAGACGCGTCAGCATCAAACATATATACGATGCTCACTCATGGATGCAATTAGATTAAACTTCCCACTCATAATTTGACACTAAAATAGCCCCTTAGACGGCTTAATATCCTCCAGTGATCTATTATTTAAAAGCGCAGTGCCGCATAGTTGACGTGTTTTATACCGGACTATCGTTGACTCCCTAGCCCAATTCCCCCCCCCCCCCCCCTCGCCATATTACCAATATGAAGCTTACCTACGTTTTCCAACACCTATGTGTAATTCTTCTCTCAATGACCCACGTTGAGGCGGGCCTTACAGGACGTCACGACGCGGGTTTAATCCCACGAGCTCGTACCTGCGATTCGGGCAAGGTAAGAACAATCAGCCTTTTTTCTACTTTGTCTAGATTCTAATTGCCCTAGGATTGCCATACTGGGGTATGCCAATCATGCGATCATGGGCAATTTACTCAATGTATGTCTCCACATAAGTGTAACGCATCGAATTGCGATTGTATTGGAGCGTAGTGGCACAGTCTTTGCAAAAGCCGCAGGTGTAACCACTTCAGCCAAAGCCACAGCATGTCAGCAGTCAGGATCAAGGGGGCGCTGTGTCAAGAGCAATGACATGTGCAATAGAGTTGTATCTAGTAAAGGGCTTATATCTGCGTGCAGATTGGAGAAATGTGCTGGCTCGTTGATCTGAGTGTCGCTCGGATAGGTTGTGACGACACCCAGCTCAGCTCCACCTAAGCTACTACGTTCTCTCTGGAAGGGTATAATATACTAAATTGTAGTATCTAGAGCTGAATATCTATAATTTTCTTATCTTTATCAATGAGAAGAAGAGGTTAGGGCGGTGTGTTTTCTTGAAGACCTTAAAAAACTCTCTTACTGCGATGTTAAGAAATTTATAAGATTGAAAATTTAAATCTCTCTTTCTCTACAAATAGAAAGGAAAATCTAAAATATCCAAATCCAGTTTAGTGTTAAATTGGATTTCTATTAATAAAGCGACGTCTCATAAGAAGTTCTTTAAGTTTTATACTATAGAAGCCTTTTCTTTATATTCGTCTTATTAGAGCTTCTGTACTAGTTTGAAAGGCAGATACTATGTATCTAGCTAATTGAGAGATAGTCTATACAAGCTAAGATCCCTGTTCATCTACATTCGTGGATAACCGAAAAGATTACGATGCTATTAGCGTGTAAACCTAGTACGCTTAGACCGGTTAAAGACGTATATGCAGTTGTGTCCTCGTTAACATCAATCCATTGATCTTGTGAATCGTGACCCAAGTCAGCTTGTTCCAGTTGCCGAAGTCGCGGGATCTTGGGATGATTCCAAATGTCTACAGGGCTATTTTGGAGCGTGTCCGTGGTTGATATGCTAGTCGAGATGATAGCTCTCATTTGATTCAAGTAATGTGCAGATCCGAGAGAGGCCAGAGAGCTGTATGCGCCTGGGTCGGGATAGTACACTGGTCGTGATGTTACAACCGTGGAGTTGGCTTCGTGTAAGAGACGCAATGAGCTCTGACCACCAAGTGGTGAGAGAGACCATAGTAGAAGTATGGCGAATGATAGTACGCTCCACGATCGGAGGGATATAGCAATACAGATAGCGCTGACGAAACTCTGGTTTCCATGTAAACTTTCAAGCACTTGCCGCATGTTAATAAATAGTATCGCAAGAAATAGTTCTGTCGCCTACTCCAGTAGTTGAGCCTCGCTGAGCCTTCCAAAGCGCAATATTCTTCAAGCTATGACCGCCAAGTGCAACGAAGGCCAGAGGGAAAAGGGTAGGACCAAGAAGCATGACACGCTGTAGTGTGGCTCCATCCAATGAGACAGGTTTCTCGTGGAAGGTGTACGCAATCGATGCCAAGGCTTAGAGAAAATGAGCCTTGATTTGAAAGTCATAAGAGACATGTACGTAGACATACCCAGAAGCATCACAGGTAACACCAAGAGAGCTAGTTTGCCCCAGACGACGAGGTTGCTCCTGACGAGCGGCTGGGGTTCTCTGGGCCACCCTGGCGGAGCGTTGTAATCCAGTGGATTCTATCCATCTTCCATGGGCTGCACGCAGCTATTAACAGGAAGAATGGAGTAAGCCCTAGTTTTTGCGTCTTGTCCTTTCTCAGTTTGCGCCGTGTGCGACATAATGGCGATAGGACAAAGAGACTCGCGATAAGCCTAAATAGGGCTCACTATCGTGCTATGAGGCAGTACTCTTAACTAAGAAAGTGCTACGAGTTACAAGAAGGACTCTTTCCCTACCTAAGGATAAGCAGTGAAGGTTCAATACCCGTGCACATCAGAAGTTACTAACCATCGTGGGGCGGTAATCACATGATCTGGAAACGAGCTTCAGGGAAGGATCCAGCCACTTACGTAGCGAAATATGCAGGCTGACTGACTTTCTTATCTCGTTTTGTACTTTCTCCCGAAGCAGTTTGTAATTTGAACCAACCATGATCTGCAGGGTATGCAGCCTGCTTGGTGCCTCTTCACCGGAAATGCCGAATATGGTCTTAACCAACCGCCCCTACTTCTCAGCCTCGTATATTAATTCCTGCAGATATCTTGATCTTAAATTCTTTTCATGTAATGATTTTACTTCTATAATACTCGTTACATGGAGATATTAGTATATCGAATTTTAGGCCCTCGACCTTATGGGAGGTGTTGGGAAGAGAATTACGATTTCGCAAGTACTCAGCCAGGCACCATTCTGTCTCACTGTTACACTATTTCTAGTGTAGTTTTCTGCCGGCACAGGCCTTAACACGATAGCCAATATGGGAACCAAGAAGCTAGATCCGTCGCCTTGATGACATCTGTGATGTTGTACAGGAAATATCCGAGTAACGTCCCAGCAATTGGATTATTGGTGCAAATACGGGAAGCGAGACGTGGAAGGTACTCGAAACACGGGCCCTGTACAGGTCTGCCAGTAGCTCTACGAAAGCTGACGGCACCCAAAAGTATGATAAAACCAGGAGCATCAATCTTGAATAGAAACTATTCACGACTTGCACTGATATAATGCATCCTTGTGATGACCGAACTGGTTTGTTTTTCAAGGTTGAGGCGTAGTATACCGACGAGTTGCAGGTAGGGTGTAGTAAGAAAACAAGGAGGACTACAACAGCAGTTCGTATTCTTATCCGATACTAGATGGCTGAGTTCAGTGGCTGAGTTTAGATTACGGAATGAATTCCATGAGCTGACCTGGAGCGGGTTGGCAGCATCGAAAGCCGCGGAATACCGCTGGCGGAACCCCGCTTGGCTGCATTTTGGGGAAAACAACAAGTATATATATATATATGTGCAGTAGCTCATTTGCTTCTGGATTATTTTCAACTCACAACTGCAAGGGTAGCAGGCACGGCGAAGAAGTCGTCAGCAAGGTCTCTTTTTATTTTTTTGAACTAGCTCATCACTTGATTCAATATTGCACAATGGCAGCCCAAGTCCACGGAACTTGCGATCCACGCTTTACCAAAGTAAAATCACTCTTACAATCATATCTCGACACCGAGGAAGAACTGGGGGTTTCCCTCTGCGTTAACATCGACGGTACTGATGTGATTGACCTCTGGGGCGGCTACGCTGACGTCGCGCGAACCAAGCCTTGGGAAAAAGACACAATCACATGCGTATGGTCAAGTTCAAAACTTGTCGCCGCCCTTGCCCTTCTCCTCTGCATCGACCGCGGACTCGTGGATCCAAACGAAAAGATATCAAAGTACTGGCCCGAGTTTGCGGCAAATGGGAAAGAAGGAGTCTTGGTGCGGCATCTACTGAGCCATGCGACGGGGCTGAGCGGCTGGCACGAAAACGTCACGTTTGAAGATATATGTGATTTGGAAAGGAGCACAAACCTGCTGGCCCAACAGGCGCCGTGGTGGGAGCCCGGCACTGCAAGTGGCTATCACGCCTACACCATGGGCCACCTCATCGCGGGTTTGATCCAAAAAGTCACGCACCTCCCCATCGACGAATTTGTTAAACGCGAAATCACCACCCCGCTCGATGCAGATTTTCAGTTTGGTGCGCAGGAAAAAGACTGGGATAGGGTAGCGGAAATTGTGCCACCGCCGCCAATCACGGATCTAACCAGCGTGGCTGCGGCGATGAAAGATCCAAACAGCATCGCCTTTCGGACGCTGCTCAAGAACCCTGGCATGGACGCAACGATGGCAAACAAAGAGTTGTGGCGGAAATCCGTGCTACCGGCCTCAAACGGATATTCCAATGCCCGCGCTCTCGTCCGCATCCTATCCGCTATTTCCCTGTCTGCGCCTGAGAACCCATCGTCATTTTTGTCACAAGCCACCATGGACAAGATTTTCACCACCCAACAGCACGGCGCCGATCTCGTCGTCAGCATCCCGGTGCGATTCGGTCTTGGTTTCGCACTGCCTGCTGCGGGCTCGATGAACGAGAATCTGCCAGAGGGCAGAGTCGCGAGTTGGGGCGGTTGGGGCGGTAGCCAGGGCATTGCGGATGCAGAGAGGAAGGTTACAATTGGATATGTCATGAACAAGATGGCGAATGCGGGGTTGGGGCCAAACGAGAAGGGAGAAAAGAAGGGCATGGGAAACTACCGGATGAGGAAGTTGCTGGTGGCGATTTATGAGGCGCTCGGTGTGCAGTAGGCTGCGATTTTCTAGCTGGTATCTTATGGAAATTGGTAGTATTGCAATCAAGAAATTCTGACCTAAGCACATTTCCACAGCACTCTACTCACTGACATCTATGCTATCCTGCACTTCTCTGATTTATTCCGTCGCTGCCTGTTGAGAGAAAGGTAATGTTGAAAGTGATCTGTGAAGAGGTAGCGTACAAATTGAAGCTTTTGAAATGGACAGCCACAAATAAAGAATATTGGAATGATTTGAATTGTTTAAAACACACGAAAATTTATGACATTGAATATGCCATTCTCTTCGAATCAAACTCAGATATCAGCAGCCTTCTGCAAAAGTACTTGCTCCACTCTGCTGGAAAGAGCTCTTCCGCGTTCCCAGCTATTGATGAGTGGCAATATAGTATACTACGCTACCAAGTAGAACATGATCACTTTTTCCAAAAGTGGAATGGACCATACCACGAGTAACCAGCGTTTCCCCACCAAGCTCACTTTGGCTTGTGTATTCACTGTGGCAATGTCTGAATCGGTCCCCTAGTCGAGCTGGTGCATTTGGTCTGGAGACCTGCCACCGCCAGTATCCATCTCTGTATTGTTGGCCGAGCTGAAAGACAGTGTATTTGTAGGAGAAGATGATTTGGCAAGTGAATGGCTAGGCAGTGAATTCGTTGGATAATGCTCCGATGGTGGAATAACTGTACTGTGCTGACCAATCTTGAAGAGGGCATTTCGATACATTTCCTGGACCTTCAAATGAGTGAAGTCGTCAACAGGCAACGGCCAGTACTCCGTCGTGATGACGCGACATAACTTCAGCTCCAGGGCCCCTCGACCTTGTTCCGGTACAGGATCGAGATAGTTGACAATAAATTGACCGATGGGCAGAAGCTTGTGCTTAAGGATCTGAGCATGGCTCTTGGCTCGAACGCGTGGACTGTAAGGTGGCAGACTTTCGGGCGTCAATGTTTTGAGCTTTTGCAAATCCTCGCGCACGGGCGAAAGTATGGCATGTAGCGACTGCCTCTCGATACAAGATATTCTCATGTTGTGTGAACTATTGCCTGATTCTGAAATTTGCATACAAGCTAGGGAAGACTCCAGGGTTAAGGTGCCCGATTGCAGGGATGCGAGGGCCAAGTGTCTGGAGCTGACGTTGGGTGAAAGCGGAAGCGGCGGATTATGAAGATTTGATAAGGCTGGTGGTGTATGCGGGGTGGTGAGGTGGTTCATGTCGCGATGGGGTTGATAGGCGCTAGAGTGGTCTTGCTTAAGTAAAGGCGTGGTGTCCATGACGGCTTCCCTGTTTCCCACCTCAAATCGTGTGCCGAAACCCCACCTTGTACCGGCGTTGAACGTGTTCTGGAAGATTCGCGCAGCCAGACGGAGAAGGACCGCGAATATAGCTGATGGCCTATGAACAAGATGGTCGAGACACATATGCCTGTGCCGTTGTGAGATGCTAGTAACCAAAGAGATACTGGTTGGACAAAGAGATGAGGCAGGCAGAGGGGTGCTGGGACCGGTACTGGTGGGTCACTTTGCCCTTTGATGACGAGCGCGTTTGCCGTCGAAAGAAAATAAGGGAAACTTGAATGACTTTAGGGAAACGAAAGGGACTTGTGCAGGTATGAAGGTTGGCAAAACGAAGGATAGAGTGGTGTCGTATGTAAAGGCCTGCTTGCAGCCAGGAACAAAGGATTGAAAAATATACAAAGCAGTGGCAGCACGTAGAATCGAAGGTTAAAAGACAAGAGTGCAGATGAGATGTGCCTACTCACTCATACGTGTTCACCGCCACTGCCAGCTTGTGCCCTTGAACACCTCTTGTTGTGTTCTTCTAGGGCCATTTTATTCGCTGGCTAGTCTCCTTCTCAACGCCCTTCTCTCCACCCGATCGGTATCAACGCTGCCGCGACCTGTCCAACTCCGCGCTCCGTCGCGAGAAGATTAAATTGTGCAGCTGCATTCCTCGTGTCCTGAATCTCGAGTCGAATGCCTAGGCCGTTCAGATACTTGCGAACCGCAGGCGCGATAGGCGTGGTGTTAGGGCCTGTTCCGATGATGAGAAGATCTGTCAAGGTACTGTTAGCTGGGCAATATCTTTGGAAAACTAAAAAGCCGTATTGCCGCATACCAGGCTTAGGATATACCAGCTCCAACACACCCCACACCTGCTCTGGCACCTCCCACTGTCTCTTGGCATTCAGCAATTTGCCCGTCATTGCATCTTCGCCCGAACCCCCTTCTCCTACTGTGCCTTCTTTTCGTTGTTCATATAGCCACGGCCGCCACCGGAATGCCTCGCCGCCCACAAGTAAGATGCCGCTGCCGCTGATGCGCATTTGGTTGTTGAGTGCGAAGCCATCACCTGTACATGCGTCGATGGAGGTGGCAGGAGCCGCGGTGTTTCGAAGCAAATCCAGAGCACTGAAGTCTGTCTGAGTATCCTCATTGCTTTTCGGCCCTCGATCGCGTGTCTTTGGGGCTCGGGATTGGGCAAGGGCAGGGCGCGTCGTGTGCAGCCATTGTGCATGACATGAGCGTGTAAATGGCGATGGCCTGCATCTCGCCACATTTGAACGACATGGTATTTGTATCGAGAGTCGTGAAAAAGTACGGATACACCTGGATATGGTTGGCTCCATGTTTGGGTATGCAATTGACGTGGTAACGCTCTGTGCTGTTGCAGGTCAAAGTTTATGATTCGAGCAATAATCTATGCTGTCATCGTCTGCGGGGAGCTCGGACGGTATCCCACTAGTCAAGCTAGCGCATTACACTGTCCTATTCTGACTCATGACCATCACTGATACCAAAACTGAACCAGGATAATTCTAAGCTCGTCCTCAACCATGTCCATAGAGGCTAAGAATGAACCTCTTCCTGGTACCGCAAATGTTTACTCTCGACCCATTCTATTGTACTCCCTTTGCCACACCCCTGACCTCCTCCTACTCTTGGTCTATCATCTATCTAACTCATTCCATGCACCAAGCTTATTCAATTAAATTCTCCCCTCATTCGAGGAAAGAAGGGCAGGATGTTGCTACCCAGCAGCCAGATCTGTTGCAACCATCTTAGTATTTCTTCGCTGTTTTAGCCTCAAAGAACAATCTTACCCCGTAGTAAACATACGACACGGAATCGTCTTTCTCCTCATAACTCCTTAGGTAGCCGCCTAATGTTCGAAGCCCAAGAATGGTAAAGGCGATACTGACAACCATGGGAGGTTGCCAAAAAATAATCAGCCCTGCTGTCCACGCCGCGATCAAGACAGCAAGCGACCACCTGGCTATGGGTTGAGAAAGCACCAACGGTATCGTCTTTCTCCCCATGACTGCATCTGCTGACCGGTCACGGAAATCCTGTGCGTGCCCCTATCACGGAGAAAATCAATTTAGCTTTCACTTGCTCGCTGCTCAAGGACTTACAGTAGTTGAAAAAATGAGACCGAAAATGAGAATCGCCAGGGCTTTCTTGCCATGCAAATCTTCCCCGTTGGCTGTCGCATGTTAGTATAGTCTTGGGTGGACAATCTGTATAGATTGCGCACTCACCAAAAGTAACTGTGGTTCCCCAACACTTGCACATCAGGCCGAAAGCCCCAATGACACTCTTCAAACTGGCAAAAGCAGCAAATCCGCCTTCATTGTAAATCGTGATGGCGGCTGTATATGCAATGGTGCAAACAAGAGTGTTGCAATGGAAAGCCGCGATCCACATGCATACTAACAGGCAGCGGTAAAGTATGTGGGCCTCTTCCAACGAGATGAGGCCAGAGGGAAGTGGGCGATGCGGTTTTGCAATGCGATCTTCTTCAAGACCGACAATCTTATTCACTGCATTAGTACCAGCTACCCAACCTTGCAAAGTATAGTCCAAATCACCTGATTCTTTGTCTATTCGCATATTAGTGTAATGTGCTTCAGAGCGGAGCATGAACTTCGTGCACATACTTCAAAAGCCAACAGATGCAGTTGACACCAAACTACTCCCTTGATAAACAAGGGCACACTGGGCACCCCTGAAATCGCAAGTGCCACGACAACCTGTTCTCTGATCAGCGTCGATAGCTTATCATCCATGCAAAATCTTACTGTTGGTATAGAGACAGCAGGAATATCAGATCTCTCAATGAGATACAATACTCTCAAAAGTTTCCCAGCGCGCTTGAGAAGCATCGGAAAATCTCCAGTGTACTTGAAAGACATTGTGAAAAAAGAGAGAGCCGTCATCCTACGAAAAATCCTTGACTAGAGTGTTGGGGGTATAAGATTGAGAGTGACTACGAAAGTCACGTGCAGGGCTGACATCTAACTGCTAACCGACATTGGGGCCTAACAAAAACCTTTCCTCTTACAAGTGACTGAAGGAAGCTTGGCTAAGCACTAGTTCTACCCAAGATAGCCCCCAAACTGCTCCACTGCCTTAATCGATCGACGAGTGTAGTAGCCTTATCGGCACCTGCATCCTGAATTCATTTATCAGAGAGAAAGGCGATGTTGGATTGTAAGACTTATTCGCAGCCGTGCTCTACCTTCCTGTTAGGAGTAGGGGTGGCAAAAATATATGACGTTTTTTTTAAGACACGTTCTAGGCTATGCTGCATCTATTCGTTGAAATCTGAGAATGAGACGGCAAATGTTGAAAATCATTAAAAGAACTTGTCTACTATGGTTCCGCGATGCTTATCGCGAGGGTATATGGGGCCAGATAATACTAATCTAACGGATAAATGCAGATTTCAAAATCGTATACAAACATGGGCAGCCTGAAAAGTGAGAATAAACGAGGGAACCTCTGATCAACGGCACATAGGGGGCGGTGCGACATTTTCTCGACCAACTTCCCGTCCAGGTATTTGTCCTAGTGCGTACTATGGCCCCAAGGCCCTCCCGAACCCCAAATCAAGCCGATACAGTGACAGCAGGTGTCAGGGTTACTGGTTGTTCTTCAACTTCTGCGTACTTAGTTCTCAGTCCTTCAACAGCCCGATCACCAAGTGCCAACATGTTCTCAGCTCCAATCATCTGGAGCATGGTAATGTCGAAGCCAAATGTCGTCCTCCACCACCTCCGCATCTCTATAGCAACCAAGCTATCCAGGCCAGCATCCTGCAACGGGCTCAATATATCAACCTCGCTGTCTTCCTTGTCATCAAGGGGTCGAAGAAGCATGAGCGCGATTTTTCTTGCAATCTGTCGCGCGAGGAAAACCGGGGTATCGAGCTGGTCGAGAAGTTTTGGCTCAGCAAGAACTTGCTGCATGAAGTCTCTGATGACCCGCGTGGGTTCATCCTCGTTGGAGGCTGCACCAGAAGCTACGTGCGCCGATGATTCGAGGTTGACGTAATATGACATTCGCCGGTCGTGTTTCCAAAATACGCGATTCGAAGGATCAGACAGCGATAGCCCGCTGCGAACACCAATGCCCAATAGAGAAGAGCATGTCCGTGATGTAACTTTGTTCAGCTTGGCTCTAGGGGTGCTTAGAATGAGCGTGATTGCGTCCAAGAGCTGTGGTATTCCGATACCATACGAACCAAGCAACCGCATTCGTTCCGCAAGTAGCGGATTCTCTGCGACATATCCGTGGTCGTACATCATACCGATGTCAACAGCAGAAGCGTTCAGGCCCAAGGAATGTCGATAAAGTACAAAAGTGTCGAGGAAGGTGTTCGCCGCTGCGTAGTTTGCTTGGCCAAAGTTGCCAAACACACCCGTGACCGAGCTGAAGAGAAGGAAGAAGTCAAGACTTATCTCTCTGGACATGCACACGTTGTGCATATTCCATGTACCATTGATTTTCGACTCGTTGACAGTGCTCCATGCCTCATGGGTCATCTCGCGGAATCCCATGTCCTGCAATTCCATGCAAATGTTCATCACACCACGTAGAGGAGCAGTTGCAGCAGCAATAGCCTTCTCCACGTCTTTGACAATAGCAACGCTCCCCTTCACTGCCATCACTTTGCATCCTTGGTACTCGAGTTCTTCCAAGAATGCTTTGTCGGTTTCCCTTTCTCCTGCATTTCGAGAAAGAAATATTAGGTGTCGTGCGCCATGCTCAACCATCCAATTGGCCACAACACGGCCTAGGCCACCAAGGCCACCGGCAAGCAAATACGATGCTTGTGGGTTGAACTTCGGACTGCGCTTGGGATTTTGTGTGATTGGTTCTTTCGGTTCAGTGGGCTGATCCGACGGATCACCTACAGACATGATAACCTTGCCGATATGTCGACCTTGTTGCATGTACCTAAAGCATTGCTCCACTTCGGCCATTGCAAAGGACTTTATGGGAAAGATGGGTTTGATGTGGCCTGCTTCGTAAAAATCTATCATCTTCTTCAGAAGCCTTGGACACTCCGTGGGTCGATTTTCGAAGAGAAGAGAGAGTTCAATGCCATGAAAGCTCCGATTCTCAGCAAAAGGACTCAGAGATATTCGGCCATTTGCTAATAAGTCTCGTTTCCCGATTTCGATCAACTTGCCGAGTTTCGCCACACATTCCCAAGATGCATGGAGAAGTTCACCTGAAAGCGAGTTAAGGACAAGGTCCACTCCAGCGCCATCGGTGGCGCGCATAACATCAGCCACAAAAGACCGACTGCGTGAGTCGAAAATATGGTTGCGTGGTATACCAAATTCGTTTTCTAGAAACTTGACCTTCTCTTCGGTACTGACGGTACAGTAGATCGTTGCCCCTACCATGCGACATAGCTGGATAGCCGCGATGCCGACTCCACCACATGCAGAATGAATCAGAACAGTGTGCCCAGCACTCATCTGACCGATATCGAGCAGTCCATAGATGGCGGTCAAGAATACACAAGGCATAGTTGCGGCTTCTTGAAAAGAGAGAGAATTGGGGAGTTTCCAGCACGTCATGCTGGGTACGACCGCTTTTGTTGTGAACAAACCTGTATTGCCCATAATAACGACACGGTCCCCTATCTGGAAATCGCCAACTTCTGATCCGATTTCTCGAATGATTCCTGCCGCTTCCAATCCGAGGACTTGGCGCGGTGCTTCGATGAGATCCATAGCGGTCAGCAGATCCTACGATGGTTAGCTCTCTGTGGGTTCCCAGCGATTGGAGATGCAGATGCTTGAGCTTTACCTTGAAATTGAGACCTGTCGCCATAATTTCGACCACAACTTGGTTTTCAATGGGTCTTTCGCATGGGACATTAGTCCACTGGAGCGTGTCCAGCCTGCCCGCTGTCCCCAGTGTTAGATTACGCTTGTCTTCCTCTCTCCGGGTCATTGGAGTCGCAGAATGAGCGGGTTCCCGAAGTTCCGAGTTGATGAGCAAAGGATACAACCGTGGTATATATATCTTGCCATTCTCAATAGCGTACTCCAATTCCAAATCGTAGCTCGATAAATGGCGACGAGAGAACCTTTCTGCAATCTGTGTAATCGCTTTCCAACTCACGTTCGTTAGCCGGTCGACTTCACAGATTGCCAAATCAATTCCCATTTCTTTCTGAATTGAACGCATGGCTCCAGGTGTTTGCCCCCATCTAGGGTGCTCGCAACTCAGCTGAGAGCTCCGAGTTAACCAGAGAATACCATTTTTTGATTCTGAGACTTGATTCAGCCATGAGCGGAATTTGTCGAAACGGGAGGCTTTGATGTTTGAGAAGAAAGATTCGCTGATATCGAGCAAACATATGACGTCCCCCTTGCGTGTCATTGTTGCAGTATCCCAGTGCTGAACGGTAGTTTCGAAGTAGCCATTTTGAGATAACTCAGTGTTCAAATCCTCGACTACTCGCTGTGTACTGTCATCAAATAGCAGTGTGAGAGGCTTGGGAAGCACCTCCTCGGCGAGAGGGTAGGCTATCATAAATGCGTTGCCCTGGTGTGGACGTGGGGCGTCTAGCATGCAATCCGCTACCCCTGTGAAACCAGCAGCGCGAAGCTCGCTATCCCATCTGTCAGGTTGTACATATGGCTCATCAGCGCGCCCATCGCCTTCGCCTAGCCACCATCCTGGAAGAAGGCCCATGGTGAAGTTAATCATTTTTACATCTGGGCACAGTTCTTCAAGATAGAATGTGCCATCACGACGTAATAGACTATGAACATTGCGTAGCGCTTGCTGGAGACTGGGAACCGCATGTATGACGTTGGTGGCGATGACAAGATCGAAATCATGACTTTGGAAGCCTTGAGCCACAGGGTCCTTCGTGATGTCCAGAACCTTGTATTCGAGTGCATAGTCTTTGAAAGTCTCTTTAGCAGCACCGAAGAACCCGGCCGAGATGTCCGTATAAGTGTAACTGGACCATAGCCTGCCTCCATCTGAATCATTCACCAAATTAGAAAGGAACTCGCGAGTTGTTCCTCCGGTTCCCGCTCCAATCTCGAGGATGCGCATGTTCGGTTTCTGATGTCCAAGAAGCTTCAAGTGTGGCCCTCGATCAGTGACTTTGATCTCTTGGTACAGCTTTGTCAATGTGTCATCAGCCACTAAAAGCTCTATTGCAGAGATTTCTTCCAGTACTAGCGGCACAATGTTTTCACTGATCTTTTTGATCGCATTCATAGTGCCAGGGAATGACATGGCTTTGAATTCCGCTGTCACAGTTTCCGTGGATCGCAATGTATCCGGAATGCTTTGCCTCTTCATCCAATTCACAAATCTTTCCATCGTACCCGATGCTGGTTTGATGGATTGAATTTGCTCCAAGGCCTTTCGGATGTGGAGTAAAGTCATCTCTTGAATGATTGGTGCGCATTTGACGGACTCGGCGCTATACTCGAGAAAGCTTGACATGGTTGTAAAGCTGGGCTCAATCATCCATGTTACCGAGGCGCCAGCATGAGGATCTGTCTCAAATATAGTATCTAGAGGCACGAGCTTGAGTTGGTCTACCTTCATAGCAAGCGACCCATTTGCACTAATGGCACAGCCCCCACCATGGACTCTACCATGCGCCAGTCCTTCCGCTGAGGTTTGCACCTGAAGGTCACCCGAGTAGTTGAAAACTTGTATGTTCTTGATGAATGTGGGCACACTCATTCGGTCAATCGTATGTGGTTGTCCGTTACATGCAGCCAGAGCTATTGCCTGGAAAAATACATCGATTGTTGTTGGATGTAACAGATAATGCGATTCGCAATCATCGGGGGTTTTATCGCAGACGGTGGCCTTCGCACTATGACTGTTTGGAGTACACTCGATGTCCTTTAGTCCTTGGAAGCAGGGCCCATACCTGCCCCCAACGTGCCACATAGCTTGGTACCATTTTGTGGTATCTGTCTTCCGTGGAAAATTATTTTCATGTACTGATGCAGGAGGAGGTGGAGAGATGATTGACTCAACGGAGCCTGAGCAGTGTTTTGTCCACGTAGTTCCTGAGTATGATGATATCGTAAACTCCCAGCCGTTACTCTCCAAATGATCCGTAATACGCCATCTTCTTAGAGAAGTAACGATCTCGACTGGGTTGCTTTCTTCCAGGATCAACGCGGTACCAATGACCATATTCTTCACACTGAAACCAAGAAATTTGAAGTCCTGGTCAGATAGGAATTGTCTCCGACAAGCTTCCCCAGCCATGGTGACGTATGCAGCACCTGGAAAGACAATAACGCCATCAACATTGTGGTCCCGCAGCCAAGGAAGACTCTCGAGATGAATGAGGTTTCGGAAGCTAGGCTGATCATCGGCGTTATCCAATACCGATGACCCCAAGAGCTCGTGATGTGCAAATTTGGGATGTCGCCACGCTTGAATAATGCGGTTGTGAAACAGATGTATGTTGCTGTGATGCCAGGGATATAGTGGCATGTCTGTTAGCACTTTTGCAGTATTGAGCGGATTCGTTAGTCGGCAGAGGTCGAAATCCAAGCCGTATTGCCAAAGTGTTCCCAGGGCTGCGAGCAGTGTTCCAACTGATTTCTTCTCTCTCTGGAGGCATGAGGCGTATGAGTAGACAAGAGAAGGTTTCGCCAAGATTTGCCGAAGCGGTCCCGAAAGAGTGCTGTGAGGTCCTATTTCGAGAAAACAAAGATTGCGATGCGGAGTATCTTTGAACTCAGCTAAAAGGCTTTCGAAAGCCTGTAAAAAGAGGACAGGTGATTCGAGGTTGCGACGGAAATACCGCGCGTCAATATGGTCGGAATCTGGCAAAAGTGCCCCGGTTACCGTTGAGAAAAAACATGCGTTTGTAGACGCTCCGGTCTGAGGAACTTGATCATTGAGAATTGATGCCATCATTTCCTCGTATTCAATACCAGCGTTGAACATGTGATGCGAGTGGTATGCCGTGCTCACCTTCAACATGCGCACAAACACATCAGGTTTGTTGGTTTGGATAGCTTCCACAACATTTCGTACAGCTACCTCGTCGCCCGAAATGGTGACGTTCGAAGGCGAGTTGTTGCATGCAAGGACCACACCCTCTTGAAGAAATGCAGTCATCTCATCCCAGCTCAGACCGATTGCAGCCATCGCACCACCCCCAGACACAGCTTGTGAAACAAGGCCTCGGTAGTAAGCAAGAGTTACGGCCGCTCGACGGGATATCCTGTTTGCCGCATATGCTGCAGCTATTTCTCCTGATGAATGGCCAAGCACACAGTGAGGTTTGATCCCTAGATCGGCTAGAGTATCTACTAGAGCCACTTGGATCGCAGTGCACAACGGCTGAGCAATAGCAGCCTTCCCCAAATTACTGGAGAGTTCACTTTTCATGAGTTCTTCCTGGATGCTCCATGTAGGTGGTTTTGGCAGCCCCCTGAGCTCTTCATCCATCGCTTTGATAGAAGAGGCAAATGTATCGTTGAACTGTAAAAGTTCAATGCCCATACGCGGCCAATGGGCACCCTGGCCAGTGAATATCATAGATAGCCGCGGCGACGACAACCCAGCGATGGAAACTCCAACGCGTGAGTCGATCGATCCTCCCTGTACCACACCAAAGGCGCGATGCGTAAGGTGCTCGCGTCGGCAAGCTAATGTGTATGACCCGTGATCGGCGTTCGTTGGATTTGACAATGCATATTCCCGAAGATTCCGGGTTTGCATCTCCAAAGATTCTGATGTGTTTGCTGATACCAAGAATAATTTACCCAATCCCACAGAGTTTAGAGATGACGCATTCTGCTCTACATCGACTGCATTCGAAATCCCGCTGTACGATGCAGCAGAATCGAGGATGAAATGAGCATTAGCACCTCCGATTCCAAAGTTGTTGACAGAGACTCGCTCGAATTTGTCCGCAGGCCATTCGATGCAACTAGTCGGCACCTTCAAGTCCTTGTCATGGAATGGGATGTTGGGATTTGGTGTTTTGAACTTGATATTTGGTGGTATGACACGATTCTCCAAAGCCAAGACGGCTTTGATGATGGACGTAATTCCCGATGCGCCTTCAGAATGACCAACATTTGGCTTGACAGACCCAATGTAGACTCCGCCATGTCCGAATACATTCCCCACTGCTGTAGCCTCGATAGGATCGCCTGTGGTGGTGCCCGTTGCGTGACATTCAACAAATGCAGTTCGTGTGATGTCAGATTCTGGGATCCCAGCAGTCTGGTATGCTCTACGCATCATTTCCTCTTGGCTCGAAGAGCTGGGCATACTCGGCCCAGGAGTCTTTCCATCGGCATTCGTAGCATATCCACGGATGATGGCGCGGATAGGATTTCCATCCCTGATAGCAGCACTAAGCGGTTTGACGTAAATCAAGTTGACAGCTTCTCCACGCGCGTACCCATCTGCATCTGCATCGAACGATCGAGAAGATGCGTTGGGTGAGGTGACGCCTTGTTCCGACATATCGGACATAGTATCGGGACTCCAAAGTAGATTACAGCCGCCAACCAGAGCTGCACTGCAGTCACCGTTCCGTATTGCGAGACATGCTTCATGTAATCCCAGAAGGGATGCGGAACATGCTGTCCGGATAGTCATACTCGGACCCTTGAGATCGTACTCATACGCTATCCGATTCGAGAGCGAAAAGTCGTTGTGACCAGTGACCTTGTACATACTCTTGTTCAAACGGTCTTTGGTAGCCATCTCTAACCAATCGTTTCCGAATGACCCGATATATGTCCCAATGTCTTTTCCGCGCCACCCGATCTCTCCAGCGCTTTCGAAACACTCTCTTGCAAGCTCTAGAAGGAATTTGACCTGAGGATCCATGCGCTCCGATTCTTGTTGCGACATGCGAAACAAGGAAGTGTCAATAGCGCCCACTTCAGCGCTTTCGTCCAGAAAGTAGCCATATGTTGAGTTGATATAGCCGGACTTTCCAGAAGCCGAATGGAAAGCTTCGGCGTTGAACCGTGTCAGAGGAATGGGTGCACGAGCATCCTTCTTCTCCGTGAGAAATGTCCAGAACTGCGCGGGTGTTTTGAGCGCGCCAGGCAAGCGAAGAGCCATGCCACAAATGGCAATTGGGTCTGATCGCATGTCCATCTTGTTGATCTAAAACGTAAAAAGTTATCGGTGCATTTATAGAAACAATTTACTTCGTGACCAGAACAATAACTGAAGCCTGACGAGATTATGTTTGACAAGTTTTCTGCTGCTTTGCGTTCAAACTTATCTACCTCAGTTTCACGTGAGGCCCCCTTCACAACTGCATCCTAGTTTACTTATTCTCGTTAGCGTAGTCGCAAGCGAACATCGCGGTGGATATCAAACTGCATCAAAAAGCATTCGTTTGCATAAACCCTTTACTCTACCGTAGCTCAGGGGAGCGCTCCTATCGCTGCACAAGGAAGGACATTGCCCTAGAATCACATGTCCAGCGAGAATGGTAGTCTCCGTGCAAAGAATCCAGGATCGTGGTTGCAGCTTCGTGTATACCACCCAATGACTTTCTCGATAGCTGTTTTTTTATCTTCATCTCGTACAGACAAGAACACACAAAAAGCAGCTTACCGGTCAACAGAAACGTTCGAAAGTGTTGTTTTTTGGCCCTTATATGCACGCAAAACGGACATCCTATCTCATCGGTGTCGCGTCTAGTCTGAAGCCGTGCCTGGGTCTAGCGGTGAGAACCACGACCGACTTCCACCTCACTTGACTCGTCTACTTCTGATTCAAAGTTCCATGGAACACCGTTTCTTCAAGATCCCAAATCTGTGCTAGCGGTGCATATCTCAATGTAACGTTCCCCCCTCATCTTGTTTGTTACCGAGTGCCGGGTGTGAGAATGTTGAGAAAAATAATTGCTTTTTTTAATCGCTGGTCAATGTGATGTTCATGGGATAATTATTGGCCAACCATGCTGCAAAAGATCTACAGCGATCTTTTGTCACGTGGCTTAGAAGACGCGTGAATCTTTTTAGAAAACTCAATTGCGGTGTTCCATTACTATAGCATGGCTAGGAACTACTACCTGAACACTTTACAACCCCATTATTGATGCGATAGTCGAGAACAAAAAGAAATACAGGTTTTGAGGTTTCAAATTCAAGAATCGTTGGATAGATTGACGAGTACTTATCCATTCACAGCGAAGAACTGGATTTGCCAGTTTTCTGACTGTGCTTGACTTTGCAGCTAAGTAGTTTCAAACAGACATTGTCTCATCTATTCGACAAACAGTAGCGTATCCCGACTCGAACAAATATCCCTTAGAATTATTTGACGTCCAGCTTTGTTGAATGGCTAGAATGGTTCCGATCGCCTTGGTCGAGCTGCTTACTTTTAGGGCAATCAACGCTTGGACGTTCCAACAAAGCGTCGATATATGTCAGAGCCAGAACTTGGGTAGACGTTCATAAGCATGATGCCTTTGGTGTAAAAGTGTACTTCGCCCCCCGCCTCCCCCAGAGTCCGAGGACCTCCCACAACCATCTCGAAATTTACAGCTCTAACAAGAAGATGGAGGAAACATCTGCCACCCGAGGGACTCCAGATGTTTTCTCAATAATTGAGCCCAAAAGAGATGAGGGCCGCGACAGACGGTATTTGATGGCTGCTTTTGGTAGTCTTTGCATTGTCGTACTAATGGTTGCTCTTGACGCTACATCTTTAGCAGTCGCATTGCCTGTAAGCTTTGCCACTCCATATCATTGCTATCTCTGAATGCTTCTTAGTAGTAGCAGTAGCTAACTAAGCTGAAGGTTATTACAGAAGCTCTTACAGGCTCTGCTGTGGAAGCTTTTTGGAGCGGCACTTCGTTTCTTCTCGCATCGACTGTATTTCAGCCAATATTAGGATCATTCTCAAATGTCTTTGGAAGAAAACCGCTCATTAATGTTAGCATGACTCTTTTCTTAGTGGGCTCAATCGTCATTGCTATTGCCACGAATTTCACAGTTGTACTGGTAGGAAGGACCATCCAAGGTGCAGGCGGAGGTGGGATCCTGTGCATAACAGCCTTGATAGTCGTTGACAAGATTCCTCTAAAAGAACGTGGGAAATGGTTTAGCTCGCTTGGAGCTATGTGGTCCCTCGGCACCGTCACAGGACCTTTACTTGGTAAGTTGCAATGCATTCGAACCTAGTATAGCATTAACATATCGAAATCTAGGCGGAGGCTTGGCTAAAGAAGCCTTGTGGCGCTGGATTTTCTGGATCAATATCCCGTTTATTGGCATCGGCGGAATATCCATCGCGATATTTTTGAGATTCAATAAGGCCAATGTAGCTCTTGTCGCAAAGATGAAGGAGTTAGATTGGGTCGGAATGAGTCTTTTTCTCACATCGGCAACGGGATTTCTTATCCCCATCACTCGGGGTGGTGTTGAATGCCCCTGGAACTCATGGCGTACGCTCGTACCGCTCTCCATGTGCACTGCTGGACTGATGATATTTGCTTTACACCAGGAGTATGTGGCCAAAAACCCGTTCATTCCTATTGCCATCTTCAAAAACCGGTCTGCATCAATCACGTACATGCAAACTGTCGTTTATGGCGTCCTTCTATCAATGGTAATGTTTTACCTTCCACTTTATTTTGAGGCAGCAAAGGATATGTCGCCTGTCATGGCCGGTGTGGGCATGTTTCCATGGAGCTTCACGCTGGCCCCAACTGCAATGGTATGTTTCTCGGCTGTTTATATATCAACACAGAATGCTAACCATGACACAGATTGTCGGAATCGCTATATCGAAGACGGGAGCATACCGATGGGCGAATTGGCTAGGTTGGTGTGTTGTGGTGGTCAGCATGAGTCTCCTCGTACTGCTCAAATCCGATACACCAACAGCCGTATGGGCGTCAATAAGTCTCGTTGGTGGTATTGGACTCGGAGTACTCTATCCGGCCATGATTCTCGGTGTTCAGGCCTCTACGACCGCGGAAAACCAGGCCTCCGCAACAAACATGTTCACGTTTTCCAGAGCTCTTGGCCAGACCCTCGGTGTTGCAGTCGGCGGAGTAGTGTTTCAAAACATGATTGAGAAGAGGATGCTGTCAAAGCCGCTCCTGGCTAGGAAAGCCAGGGAATATTCCAAAGATGCAATAGGCTTGGTACAGATCATCAAAGCTATGCCGAAGAGCGATGTAAAAGAGCAAGTGATTGAGAGCTTCACTTACGCACTTAGATATATCTGGATCGTAGCGGCAGCGATCGCAGCGATCGCACTGCTCGCGAGCATCTTCATTGAGGCGTATCAGTTAAGCGATCCACTCGAGGCGGACCAGGCCGCTGAAGAACACAAAAAATAGGCTATTAGATTAGAACTGACTATTCAAAGTAGGCTTCAGCGCTGAACCTGCTAAGTGCATTGCCTTCTGGACCAAGCCATCTTGTAGAAAAGGGTAGAAGCGAACTACATTAATAAAAGAAATATGAAGTTGGAAACAGCAACTTCTCGTTTGGAGATTTAAAAAAAAGCAGCGCCTCCTACATCCTACAATAACAGCAATCATAACCAGCAGGACATCACGCGTACATTTTGAATTAGGCGCATGACGACAAATCATATGGACACCACTATCAAGCGGTAAAATTAATTTTTTGTAACCTAGAAGGGGGTATCATACAATATTGCAAACGTCCCAAGAATGTGTGTGAACAGCAACGATTCACGGTAGAAGCTTGGGCTCAAGCTCATGACGCACGCGGTACTTAGCCAAGGGTATGGGAACATCGACGCTATATCCCAATTCTCCCTGTACCTTTTCCATCTTCCTGGTCACCTTACCGACCAGCCGAGCAATCCAACGATCATTGGCCATTGCATGAACGGTGGTTTGTCCAGCTTTACGCATACCTACCATGGTTTTGTTCGACGCTTCCTTGAAACCGGTATCTACTTTTTTGAGAAAAGCCTTGAAGCTTTTATCTTCAGTTCCGTTGATGGTCGTCTGTGTGGTCTCAGTGTTGTTGGTGTTAACGGATGCTACACTGCTCGCCTCGCTGTCGGACAGGTTGGTGCTGACGCGCTTGAGCTCTCGTAGAACCTTGGCCTCCTCAAAATCTTTATCCGACTCAATGACCTTTGTGGCCTTGACAATGGCGGCAACAAAGTTCAACAGATCTTGATGGAACTGAGCTGGTAAGTGTGCATGTGCACTGACATGCATAGCCGCTTCATCCCTCTTAAGTCGTTTGAGCTCTTTTCGAGCTAATGCCTGTTTTGGAGTAGGCTCAGCTTCGTTGATGGCTGACTCTATCTCGAGTAACTCAAAGTCGCTTGCTTTTTCAGGGAAGATGTGCTCATGGTGAGGAAACAAGAAAGTGGGTATTGTGAGAGTTGCATTTGCGCCTCCCAATCGGACGACTTGTTTAAGCTCGACAGCATCTGGCAGAATTCTGTAGGCAAGAACATCAGAGATCTTGAACTTGGCTTGAATATTGTAGTTCGTATTGATCGGGAACTGCGCCTCACTCTGAATTGGGCCCAGTTCAACAGCAAAATTGGCATCCGCGCACCAGGAAGATATCCGCGCCTCAAGTCTACGAATCTCTGCATCCTGGGACGAGTAATGCTTGAAAAAATACTTTTTCATGAGTGCCGTGAACCATTTCCCTGATCCGGCGGCTGTGACGGACTTGAACTTGACCGGGTGAAAGTAGCAAATAGGGCTGAGCATTAATCGGTATAGCAATGGCAGTCGGTGTAGGAACTTTTTGACGTTGGGATAAGATGTCTTGCGAAGTGTGGATACTCTTATCGATTTGGAGGGTGGGTGGGGTATGGAAGGCTGGCCGTGAATCTGGGCACAAATGGCGGCACGAAAGTCGTCCATATTTTCGATATCGAGTCGCACCCCTGGTTCTTCCCTCGCCTTTCTGCTCTGCTTCCCTTCTCTTTCCTCATTTTCTGAGTCGACTTTGCTATCTTTACGTGCCTTTGAAGCCTGGATCAACTGTTTCTTTGCGATGGTTATGGCACTAGTTTCGTCGATGTAGCGTATCAGCTCCTTGTACTTTGTGTGTGCTTGCTCTTCGTCCGGAGCCACCTTTTTGACGGATGAGAAGGCAGATGCGGTGTCCTGAGCCTCGGTTGGGACTTTTCCGGCGGTGAAGTTTCGCATCATGTCGGTCGGGCGACCGGTGATGCCGCCCTTTTGCGTTGCCGCTCGAAGTATAGCCGTGTTGGTTACGACCATCGAGTCATCATCGTCTGGTTCCGGAACGCCATACGTGACATCGCCAAAGGTGACTTCCCATTCCCCGCCTTTGACGTTTGCATACACGTCATCGACCGTGATTTCGCGGAACAATGGCACAACCACTTTATCCACCTGTATGCCCAGCTCGACATCATCGGAAAGTTTGATCCCAGCCTCCACGCCATGGGCAACAAGCGTCATTGTCGAGAGCGATAGCGTAACGCCGCGAATGACAAAGAGACCTTTGACCTCGGTATCAATCTCCAGCGCCGGCAAGTCAAAGAAGGCTATCTGGTCGTTGATGAAGTGGAGATCGCGCAAAAATGTTTTGCGTAGACTGCGTCGTGCGAGGGCGGCAGCGGCGTCGAATTGGTAAAGGCACGTGATGAGAAGAGTTGGCCAGCAACAGGTGAAAAAGACCCAGTAGAGGAGCCATGATGTTGCGCATACCGCGTATGCCAGGTTAACGGTAGCGAAGATGGTCCACACAGGGGCGAACGGGAGGATGCGATGTCCGTGGGCTTCACCCAGCAAGATGGCATACACAAAGGTGGGCGCTCCCGAGATGACCCATCGCGACGGCCAGGAGAGAGTCAGTGCAGCAAGAGCGGTGGCGACAAGGAAGAAATTAGGGATGAGTTTGCTGGTAAGCTCGCGCTCCGATGTCGAAGATGGTAGAGGATCTGCGAGCGGAGCGACTGGTTTGCGCTTTGGCATAGCCGGTAGCTCGCGCGGTACGTGCGAATCCATATTTGCGGCGCCGTAGAGTATGGAAGGTGCAGATGGACTAGGAGAGAGAAAGGTACATGGTGTTTGTGGTGCTCAGCTCGCTGTGAGTGGAGTGGAGTAGAGTAGAGTAGAACAACAGTGTGCGCAGGTGCCGTCATTTGCACGCGACTGGACATGCAGGGTTTCTTTGACAACCGCCTGACGTCATCAGGCGTTCCCCACACTCAAACAAGCCATGCGCATCTGTTCAAATAGCCGGGTGGAGCAAAAGGAACGATAGAAATTATGATTGCGATGCGTGGTAGAAGTGGCATCGGTACATACTTAGTACACATGGTTAGCTACCGCCCTGTACTTGGACCATGTCAGCCCCAGTGACCAGGCTTCCCTGCGCCGGTGACGATGCATGCCCCGCACTCCAGTATTACTTACGTGCTTGTACTACCACTACTACTACGGTCCGATCCACAGTCCGGGGAGCATCACATCACGTCATCACAGCACGCGCACCGACGTTCAGGGGAAACACCGTTCTCATGGCTCAGATGAAGACTGAGACTTGTGTTGCTCTGCCTATTGCGACGTAATGGTGTTTGCTCATCGCTTCGATAATGGATACATATTCCCGACGTACTAACCCCCATTGGCCACTAACCTATCATCACACCATCAACTCATTCTTCAAATGATAGGTAACTGATCCCTAAATGGCACAGCACATTGTACTAAGCATTCGAGCCAGTATTCAGACTATGAACGGCTGGTGTACTACACGATACCTCTTTTCTGCCGAGTCCCGTTTTCCGACTATCCAAAATCAAAACATATTACTAGTGAAAAGGAAGTCGTGTATAAAGTATTGGATTGAACCGGAGAATAAGAGCTAGTGAAGAAAAGCTGAGTCCGGGCCGGTCTGAGTTGATCGACAGACGTCTAACATTCATGGCCCTTAACGATACCTGGAGGAAACTAAGCAAAATACGTCTATTCTGCGACTACAGTGAGAATGATACGGTGGTGAGTGATGCGTGCTGACTTTACAATCAGTCCAGAGTTATCATAGGCTTGCGAAAGGCCTAGATCAACTTCGGATTCCGAGGAGATTATTGATCAAGGACATATACAGTTAATGTAGGGGGCCTGAGCCGACCAGGGTGGTTGTTTTGTCAGGTATAAAACGACAACAGCATGCCCCGCGCACAATGCGGATACACATGTACTGTGCTTGGACGCCTAACCGACAGTGTGGCAGAACACAATGAGCCGTACCAACAGTGATAGAGTGCGGTGGGCTGAACTGGTTGAACAGCATCTAGCACACGCCTTGACTGCGAGCGAGTCATATACCGAGGCGGATATCGCGGCCCATGTGGACTTCTTCAGACATCATGTCTGCGACTGGCTAGGCCCAGGACCAGTACCATCGCTGCCACTGCGTCCCGCGGGGCCATCAGCGCTAACATACGACGCAACTCCAGTCGAGGTGAGCTACGGGTGGAAGGGCACGTCGTCAGTTATGGTCCGCTACGTGGTTGACTTGATTGGACGCCAAGGAAATCCGAATCGTGCTGCTTCGCTCTTGACAGCCCAAAAGACGATCGACGGGCTGCGTAAATATGCGAGCAGATCAGGGCTTGGTGGATATCGTATCGATATGCTACCAGATATATGGGAGGCTGTGACGGCGCGGCTGGCCCACTGGGAGAAGACGGACCACACGGCTGGATGCAAAGTGTGCACACCTTCAACGACTTTTGTCGGCTTCGACCTGGCAACTTCAGGACGGGTGCACGGTAAGCTGTACTGGCGCCTTCCAGCGTGCCTGTTTGGGCAGAAGCTTCTCCAGTTGTTGGACGACATCTTCGCTCTACTGCCACGCTACGGCGTAGACATTGGCGCTCAATGGGCTCAGCTGCGACGCCATCTTAGCTTGCATCCCACCAGCGAGGGAGGCACTCAAGGTGTACGACCGCGCATGCTCTCGATTGATGCCACAAAGTATCCTTCGGCGCGCATCAAGTTGTACAGCCGTTGTTACTTTGACTCGCACGCTTCCTTTGCCGACGCCGTTGAGCCACACCTTAGCCTGGACGGGGTGGCGCCGCTGCCACTGCCCTGTCACTACGCCACCTTGTGGGCCCGTCTCCAGACACAGTACCAGGACCAGCCTCAGCACCAGCGCTACTGCTTGCTCGCTCACGACATGCTGCCAAATACTACCATCACCACCAAGCTGTACTGGTTTGCCGACCAGATGCCCGGCGGCGATGCCCTCATCATCAACGACTTGGTGGCCGACTTTGCCCAGCCCCACGCCTTCATGAAGCGCCAGCTCGACGCTGGGCACTTTTCGCACAACTCGAGCTACATTCGAGAGATTGGCATGGGCCAGCGCAAAGATGGTACGCTTGATATGGCCCTCTACATTAGTCCTTGTTTGTTTTCCACATAGTAGCAACTGTGCAGTCATTCAGTACGATCGAGGGTAATGCATGCTTTTCAGTTGACAGCGTCTCTCCATGCTCACGATACCCAATGACTATCGCCCTATCCTAAGCTACTCGTGGGTGTTGTATGTAGGCTTACTCGGTGTTTACATACTTGGGTATGTTCAAGCGTGGCGTTGCTTTGAACATTACAGGTAGTACGTAGTGGTAACTTAAGCGAGAGCTTGTCTGATTTGTACTGTCAGTAAGCACATACTTGGACACATGTACGCCCCAAGGATATAAGTGGAAAAGAGGCTCAAATCGCGTCCGAACGACGACTGTGGCTTGCAGTTTCGGGACATTATTTGACATGGGCTCGTTGGGCCGAGGTTCTAGATGGCCGTCTCATCTCCCATGCGCAACTTGCAGTCGTCTTTTGATTGATTGATTGAGCGCGGCGACATGCCCCTATGCTGGTAACAAGAAGTGACTTCAGAGGATTGCAAATGCTACTCTGGTTGGAGGACGGGCCGGTGAGCGGCGGTGGACCCGATAAGAAACGGACCTGCCCCTTTCGGCCTAGGCTGACATGGCCACTAGGAACCGTGAACGACTAGTGGCTGCAAAACGGCAATGCTTGTGAGGCTTCATCTAAAGCTTGCATTGTTCATTCTCCATAGCTCAAGTCGTGTGCCGCCCTTGACACACATGTAGTCTCCAGCGGAGAGGCACATCACTCATGTAAGTGGACCAACTCAACACTCAAGACGCGACTCGATCAAGTCCACCACAAGACCATCTCCTCGAGGAACCTGTTCGCTCGCATCCACCAAGCCGGTCCTGCACACCTGATCTTTGCCTACTTTGGCAGCTCTATTCACCACGCTAACAAGAGATTTGAGCCGACATTGTAAAATCCGCACATGTCGCCTTCCCCATTGAGCGACGCACTAATGCGGTGCAAGCTTAGCGATTCGTTGCTATCCATTGCATCACCTCATCGTTCGCGGAATATGGAGTCGACTCTACAAAGCACCGGCCGGTATCTCACCGTCCCATGTAGTGCAGCTAGCGCCTGGACTGGATATAAATGCTCGTCACTGCCCTACATCCTCCATGTACCTCAAGTTCGAAATTGCTCGTCTTCGGGTCACGTCAAGTTGCAGCAATGGCACCCATCTCCAAGAGCATTGCGGCTCTATCTCTCGCTTCGGGTGCTCTCGCCTCGCCCTTCCATGCGCGTCAATACAATGCAACGAGCCCGTGTGCCCAAGTAGCCAGCTCGGCCGCAACTCAAACAGCTGCCGTGCCCACCGTCCCTGCACAGTTGGCCTACGATTGTCTTACTTCAGTCCCGTTCAACCAATCTGCTGCCCTTGCACTTGTCGACGGTGTGGTGCCTTATTTCCGATGGCAAAGCAACACTGTCTGGCTCAAGGATCCCCCCAAAGAATACGCTGAAAAGGTGCAACCCGGTGTCGACATCTGGGGTGGGCTTGACAAGATAAGAGAAAAGGTAGTCAAGAGCAATTATGCGAACGAATACGAGGTATGTCGTCGGCGCACAAAGTCGAGATTCAAGAGCTTACCCATGTCACAGTTCGGCTTCGAGCTCTATCGTCTTCTCCAAACTACACACGACGGCCATTTTGTCTATGTGCCCGACATCCTAGGAACCGTTTTTAATTTTGCGCGACCAATTCCTCTCGTTTCGGCCTCTTCAGATGGCAAGGAACTACCAAAGGCCTACGTCTACGACGATGTCTTAGCTGAGTCTTTTGGCAACGCAACCTTCAAGGCATCTCCCATCACAAAGATTAATGGTCAGAATGCTAAGGAATACCTCGAAAACTGGGCACAGTACGGCTCTCTCCAAGACCGCGATGCTCTTTACAACAACGTCTTCTATGAACTTGCTACTGTGTCACTTGGCCCCACTGGACCTGGCATGGGCACTTTTGCTGGGTCAGGGAGAGGTCGCTGGGTATGTAGATACATCTACATGAAGCTTCCATGAGCTAGCAGCTGACTCACGACAGATTTACCCTGGAGCTACCACCACGCTTGATTTCGCCAATGGCACCAGCCACACCTACCAAAACTTTGCCAAGGTCTTGATCCCATTCGATGGTATCACTGATGGCGAGAGCCTCTACAAGCTTTGGTTTACCGGCAACCAACCTACTGAGACTGAGGATCCCGCTCCTTCTAACTCTACTACACCAACCCCTTCGGCATCCGCCTCTGCATCCACCACACCAATTCCTGCTCCTGGCTTCCCACCGCCAGTTATTCGTGAAAGCCACAACTTGATTGGTGGTTATTACCTGGAAGACGAGTACTCCGATGTTGCTGTTCTGTCCGTTCCTTCATTTGTGGGCATCGATGCTCAGGAAGAATTCCAAGCCACTGCTGTAAACTTCCTCTCCGCAGCCAAGGCTGCCGGAAAGAAGAAGCTTGTCATTGACGTTCAGGCAAATGGTGGTGGTACCATCCTGCTGGGATACGACCTCTATTCACTCCTCTTCCCTAATGACATCGATCACGCAGCAGCTGACCGATTTCGTGCTTTCGAATCAACGGATCTCATTGGCAAACAGTTCTCCAAAGCTTCTGAAGGTGTGACAAGAGAGCCAGTCACTCCGGAACAAAACGAAACACTGTACGACCTTCAGAGCGATGTCATCTCTTCTACCTTCAACTATCGCACAGATCTGAACCTTGATGGGGAACCCTTCACCAGCTGGACGGAAAAGTTTGGTCCGTTTCATGCCAAGGGTGACAACTATACAAGCCTCTTCCGCTGGAACCTAAACGATACATTGATCACCCAGAACTCAGGTGGCATCTATGTTCACGGCCATGGCCCTCTATCCAACTATACCGAACAGCCCTTCGCTGCTGAGGACATTGTTGTCGTAACTGACGGGTACTGCGCATCTACTTGCACTATTTTCTCTGAGCTTATGCGCCAACGTGCTGGTGTTAAGTACATATCCCTTGGTGGTCGCCCTCGTGAGGGTATCACACAAGCAGTCGGTGGAGTCAAGGGTACCAACAATCTTCCTTGGACCTATATCCAGGCGCTTGCTCAATATGCGGTTCTCAACACCACCTCTTCAGCCGACGAGGCAGCGCAGCTCAACAACACCGAGCTAAACCAGTACTGGTCTTCCGTTCCCTTTGACCGTCTCGCTATTGGTTCGTCAATCAACATCAATTTCCGAGACGGCATTCGTGACGGCGACGAGACTGAGACCCCACTGCAGTTCGTCTACGAGCCAGCTGACTGCCGCATCCTGTACACTAAGCAAATGACCGTTGACATCACCGCTATCTGGAAGGCCGTCGCAGACACCACCTGGGGCGGAAAAAGCCACTGCATCGCCGGTGACTTTGCCGGATACTCAACAAACAGCCTGACCAAACGCGAGTTGAGCGGTAGAGAAGAGGCTCTCAGCAAGAGAATGAAGCAATGGAGGAGAGAACTTGCGCCAAAGGATTACCCCCTCGATGTCCGCACCGATATGCGCAAGGCAAAGATTATGGGTGACGGCGTTATGTGGCCATAAAGCCATAGCGTAATTCTTCAACACCACCTTCGAAGTAAGAGAAGGTAGGCAATATCATTAATGAATACATAAATCTCATTCATGACTCATGCATCGTACACTTCTATACCCAGTGACTTGGACCAATCTTACTATCGAAATCTATAGCATCTTTTGAAGTAACAACGAGAGTACGAGAAGTGATAGCATAAGACGTCATAGTAAAGTATCGAAGATCAAGCATAGCGAGATTTGAATGCAATAGCCCCGTTAATTCGGAGAAGGCGACTGATACCGACTAGAATATCTTGTTGCATAACGATTGATTGTTCTTTTATCTTCAATAATTATTATACTGAGTATGACTGTATTAGGTATAATGGAAATAGTGGCGCACACTATTTTCCTAAAAGAGATGGTGGCCAAGATTGATAAAGGTATTAGGCGAAGATTTTCGAGGGAAGATTAGATAAACACGCGCAACCGCCCATTTGCTAGGACATGCTTTTTTTCAAGTGGGAGAATTGAATGATACTTTGTTGCTGGTTCTGATGCTGATGCTCTCCATATCCGATCCCTCATTCTTGTTCGCGCTGGGACTAAATTTCCAAAATTCCTTTAGCCTTGGACGCCTGGCAGATCGGCCCCAGATCTTTAGAAAGTTTGTTCCCAGTCAGCACAATGCTCTGGAGCGACTTGCTAGCGCAGAGCGCCTCAGGAACCGTGCCGGTCAGCTTGTTGTTCGAGACATCGAAGAGTTCGAGGTGGGGGAGGTAACCGATGGCGTCAGGGATGGAGCCGGACAACTTATTCCCGGAAGCCAGGAATTCCTTGAGTTGGATAGCGGAGCCCAGGGAGTCGGGGATGGGGCCGGAGAGGCGGTTGTTGGCGAGGACAAGGTATTCGCCGGGGAACGAGCCGATGGTGTTGGGAATTTGGCCAGAGAACTTGTTGTTGTTCAAGAAGAGGGCATCGAGACTGGGGTAGGCGGTGAAGACATTGTCGGGGATGGGACCGCTGAACTTGTTGAAGCGGAGGTCGAGGAACCCCAAGAGGTTGATCCTCAGTACGCTCTGCGGGAAAGGTCCAGAGAATTTGTTGTTGCTCAGGTCGATCTCGTAGAGATATTGCAGTTGGCTGAGATCAGGCACTTCGCCGCTGAACCCGTTGTCGTTGGCATGGAAGAGGGCGAGGTCAGTAAATTTGTCGAGAAAGCCAGACAATTTGAGGTTGCCAGTTAGTCCAAACTCGTTGAAATCAATGGAAGCGAGGCCCAGTTCGTTGGTGTTGGGGACGGTGTCGCAGTAAAAACCTGCCCACGAACATAAATCAGAGCCTGCGGCAGTCCAGTTAGAGAGAACCTGTTGAGGGCCGGATACGCGCTTGGCGAAGGCTTCAGCGGTATGCAAGTCGCGCAATAGGTTGGCAGGCATGTCCGCCGCCTCATTAGGTGGTGCAGCATCTCTGACGGGAGCAGCTTGACCAAGTGCAGCGAGGCCGGAGAGAATAAATGTAAACGTGTTGTGATGCATTTTTAATGATAGTGTGACGTCGATGAGGCGACTTGAATAAAACGAAGGGCTAGAGGGTTGGAGATCGATGTGCTGTGCGTTTTTCTTCGGGCACATCATTCAGGTTAAATATGAAGAGCAAGGTTTTACCATTCATTCGACTTACTGGACTGTGTGTCGTGAGGCGTTGTAATACGTCCGAAATGAATACCCGAAACATGTGCTGATGATTCTGGTTATCGTGTAATACTGCCGTCTTTGGTATAGCGCCCTGGCGAGGGATTCTCCGCTTGCAGGTAGTTACCGCTCGCGAGGAGACATCTTGACTTTGAATATCATGATCCTTGTAGTTAAAAATCAAGCCTCTGTGGTGAATTTACTTTGTAGTTATGTAAACTTCGAGAACCATCTGTAGCGAAGAGAAAATATCAGTCCAGCTTACTGGTGAGAAAAAACGTGATTAAGGTTTCACATATAGGATCGAAGGGTGTAGCCACTACTGAAGCAGTGCTCTTATGAAGTATGAAAACGCGAATTGACAGCAATTTAGAGATTAGGGCTATCGTTAAATGCATTTTACGCAGCGATTCCTCGAGATATAATCAACTACTGATACCTGGCGATGTCTCCATGAGTCAACAATGTCAAAATCTCAGATCCTAAATCCAGTCCGTGATTGAGATCGTCGGCTTACCACCTCATGATAGTTTGATTCAGTTGCTGACATGAGATGCTCTAGCACTCCAAAGTTCGCACAAAAAGCCCTACAGGTAGCTGATCTCACATAGGAGGGGCGTAAACATTGCAGTGGTCGATACGGGTGAAGAAATGACTTGCGCGAAAAACTTCAATGGTTAAATGCTAGAGTCAGACTGTAACTTTCGGAAGCTCGCCATATCTGAGGGTCGTTGGCAGTGGTTACTACGGCGTTCCTAGAATACACTCAATCTTTTACTATTCTTGTCTAGCAAAAGCAACGCATCATGTTGTTTACATGTTCCAATGCTACAAATGTCAAGCTGAGGGGTACAAAAAGGAGTGGGGGGCTGGAGAGCCTTGAAATCATTGTACGCAAATGTACATTTACATGCTTGTGATGCTAGAATTGCTATTATTAGCGACTGACCCAAAGTTTAGTGCCTTGGTAAATTACGGGTAAGCACATCAGTGGCCCTTGGGCCTAAGCTGCCCCATGCTCGAGCCTTCTTTCTGCAGAGCCATGGATCAACCAGGGACATGTCAACCCAAAAGGGCACAGGTGAAAGCAAAGACGGTGAGTACAAGCACGCACTGCGGGCATCTGGAAGTAGGACTGAGTTCCGTAAATGTATGTGTACACACCAGTTTCCCCTCACACGCTGTCCAAAGATTGGTTGTGGATAAACGGACCGATCGGCGAAACTATTCAAGCGGACCGGAATCTAGCCAGATAAATAGACCAACTCAATTCCACAAATATTACATTATGGATGACCAGTTCATCCTATATCACTGTGTAATATAGTAGGAGAATGCTGTTTTCTTCACGAAAATCATACCGATACAATGATGTAGCCAGATAACATTAGCTGGATTAAATATAGGACGAAAAACTGTATATACGCACCGAGGATGAATCCTTGTTTATGGATGTTACCGCTCAAACAACCCTTAAACTTTTTGAGGCACCGGGCTGAATGACCTTAATCTCCTTGAGAATCTCAGTCACGATGCGCTCCTGCCCCTCCTTGCCCGCCGCATCTGTCACCAGTGGACTCGGTTCCTCGATCATGCAGTCGTTCAGATACTTGCCATGCGTCTCCATGCCCGAAGCACCTGCGTGCACTGGTGTTCTACTGCCCACCTCTGTCGAGTGTGCCACCGGCAGCCTGAAGAACCAAAACCCCCAGCCTGTAACATCACGCGCTAGCGCTGATGAGCTCAAGCTTGGGTTGACAATGTTGATGGTTAGGGGAAACTCGCTAGCCGAAGGATGGTTAGCAACAGGGCGCACGATTAGCAGTTGTATGAGCTTAGATATGGGATGCTGTTGTGACCGGTATTTCTTGCATGTCTCTCTATCGGACAGCGCAATTAGAATATGGCCGTTAGGAGCGGGACGCTGGGGAAATTTCGTATGGTCGTAGGCGGCAGACTCCGTAATGGTAAACGTGGGTCGAGTATTGAATCGGGTAGCTGTATCACGCATCTTAGCCATCATATTAGCCATCGGCAGCGTTATGGCGATAACCATGGAGGCCGGTCCGCTCGAGCTACATGTCCAAAGCGATGAACATCTCGAGAACATGCTTCGTGACTCTCTTTCTGTCTCGAGCGCACAGCAGTGTTGCTCTGCGCCCAAGATACCACGAGAATTAGGCGGTGTTGTCGATGCGGAGCACAAAGTGTACGTCGTTACTGGACTGCGCATCGCCGACGTGAGCACCTTTCTCATGGCTGTTTTTGGGGGTCCCACAGCTAACGTGTATGCGGTGGCGGAAAAGGTAAAGTTGACTTGTGGCTGTTTCTGAGAATACGAGAGCAGATGCTAACATGACAACAGATAGCCGATGATGTAGAAAAGGTATATAGACTCGCCTGAGTTATGGCAGATGAATGCCGTCTAACATTTCTTTCATTTGTCATTGTTTCTCGGAAAACCGTGGTGCAATCAAATATCTTTGTGATCTTTGAATTTTGCCGTGATCGTCTGAGCTGGTAGAGGCTGCGAATTTGTGGCTTTTGACCTGACTTAAAGTTGTCATCGCACAATGAATCAAGAAAAAACACGGACAATGTGATAAATCGTGGTTTGAACCAAGGAACTACTGAATTTCTCAGCAGGATGATGGACAGCTTCAATATGATCATCTCGTAGCAGTTTTGGTCATGTGGGCTACCTATATCGCGAGTTTGGACCTGGCATCGGAATTCTGAATTGTGTTTACAGTTTCTCAGAGCTTCCATCCTTATCCTGCTAGATTGGAAGAATCAAAGTTACACCAAGATGGGGGTCCATATCCCTTAACGCTATTGGCATTTTAGTGGAGGGTCAGTTAAGTCTTGATGTTTGAAATTGTACTGCCAGAAAGAGAACGACATGCTCATCAAACGAAGAACGAGGAATGTTATACCTCAGAAGCGAGCAACAGCCTCATGCATGAGCTTGGTCGTTTTCGCGACATTTCTGACATCTGCTCGCGGTGCAACAGCATCTGATCCAAGTTCCTTAATATTTGTGACAACGTTCAGTGTCAAGGCTTCTGAGTGGGTATAGTTGACGACAACTTTGGCGCCAATGCCGCGGCCAGAGTTTATCACCAGTGTGACTCTATCATCGAGGAGGTAGGGGATATAAGGGGTAGTTAAAGAGGGCATGTTTGACTCCCGCAGTGATGACAGACCAAAGAGAATGATTGGGGTGGGAGGTAGTAGACAAGGAAGGGTGGCACTCAAATAGATAGTGTCAGAGTGGGTACAAGATGGCCAATGTATACCCATCCTCACTAGTTAGTACCCATGTGTACGCCGGCATAGAACTTGAACTAGACGGAGATTCTGGGCGAAAGGGCGTAAAGTCGTCATTCAGGATTCGTTGAAGCCACTATCACAGTGTTGGTCAATTGGCCTCGATCCATAGCTAGTGCCATTATAGTAGTCATGACATTAATTCCGTTTGGTAAAATGGTATACGATGCTCACGTCAGGAACACGGCGATTCGGCGTGTGGGAAAAGCGACATACGATATATTGAACGGGATAATGCGTATCGAGTAATGCTCAAACCTTTCTAAGGTGAACTGCTAATTTCAGAGAAAGGCTTCGAAGCCGTTTTTTCATGACCGTCTCCAATTGATACAGCTTGACTGTAGAGAAGGGGAAAGATGCTTCGCCTTCTTCTTGCTGCCCGCACAATGTGAACACTCCTGGCGTCATTTCTGGAGATTCTGTAGATATGTAGCGCTTAGTGTGGGTTGCTAGCTGTTTCACCAGGCGCTGTACGCGGTGGAGCTCACCCATGACCCGCTGTGCAGCTACACGCTGTGCATCTTCTTCCGCGGCATTGGCCTTTGATTTTCGAACTTCGGATTCGCTTGCGGCTGCGCCGTAAGAGTCGAGAATCTTGAAGATGATGAGTGAGATTATTGTGAGAAGGTAGCCGTCAGCTGAACACTGACACTGCAGCATTGTACCAACTTGGTTAATGTACCGCTTGTTTGCTTCAATGACTAGGTCTAGGGCTGGTCCGGTCGCATTGATCACTCCGTCTTGTTTGAGGAGCTTACAGGAGATATTTGGGGAGCCGAAAGTAGGTTGGTGGAACTGTTGTTGCATGATTTTTGTAGCTTGCGTAAGGCATGTGTCGAGCGCTGGGATGGTGGCATTTGAAGCTGAGGATTGTGACTCGGTACATGATTCGAGTAAGGGAGGCGTGTCAACGGTAGATGTTTCATGGACTGTGGGGGCCCAGAGGCTCACGGAAGATGGCAGGTTGTCATCCAGGTCCCTGGCCAGATTTACGGGTGATGCAGCGTCAGACCCGAATCCAGGAGAACTTGACGATGTACAAGACATAGTCGCGGCATGCATGGATTGGGCCATGAAGATATCGTTGCTGGGTGTGGTAGAAGTCCAGTCGTAGGCAGATTGACTAGAATTGTCTCCAGAAAAGAAAGGTGTTGGGGTGAGCAATTGGTGCATATAGGTGTCGTTGTCGGTCGAGTGAGTGGATGGAATTGTAGTAGTCGTGCTAAATGATGAATCGAAGTCGAATGGTTCCCATTGTAGCATCGATGTAGCAAGGGGAGGAAAGGCAGCCGAGTCTGGGCGACGGCCAGCGCGTTTGTTGACCTGATAATGGCAAGGAGTACCACGCCTCTGGCAACGTGAGCATGTTGGCTTCTGTTTGTGACATTTCACCTTTGATGAGGCACAGGCGTCACAGCTATCACGCAACTTGAGTGCCATGCCGGTGATACTAGCCCGGTTTGCTTTTGAACACGAAGACAAAGAAGAGAGATGGGTTGGTCACAATCGTTGTGGATTGCGACCATATATGAGTGGTTGGTCTAGTTCTAGATTGCAATTATATAGGAGTATTTAGTCCGTACCGGTGAACATAGCTCTAGGATAAGAAATTACAATCGCCACTTCTACACAACGCGCCACCGTGTCGCCAATTTTGGGTACTACGTACATAGTGGAAGTTGTCAGACGTCACATTAGCCAGTCATAGGTAGCAATGGCTGATAACGGACCGCTAAACCGACGACGGCGCTATTAGAAGCATGAAGCTGCTTGACGACGACAAGACCGCCGTGGGCATCGTGGATGCTGCTAACAAGCTCGACTAGCTCATGTAATGTTAACAGGCCACTCCCGACCAACTGTAGTAGAGTCAAGTCACGCAGGCGTGCGAGCAGCTCAGTCTGACGTAAGACGGCGCCGGGCTCCGGCAGCAGGGGACATGTCAGAATCAGTATGGCGCTTCGCTGGGCCTTGAGGACGGGTAGGTGGGCGTGCAGTTCGGCTTCAATATGAGGGCGGACGGATCCAGGAACGGTTGCGGGTACGCGCATGAGGTACAGGACGGCGTCGTTTATTGTCTGTGGCGTGCCATGCGTTCGGTGACATAGGTAGAGGTTGTTATGGGTGGTGGCTGGTGTGACTGTGGCTGTGGCTATTGCTGTGGCTGTGGCGTTACTCTGCCTCTGAACAACGAAGATCAGGGCGGGGTGGCTTTCCGCTAGCGCTAAAATTACCCCCGCACCCGCCAAGCCACGTGACAGGAGTGGGCCCACTACATCGTCGACCCCAGCAACCTGAACCACTGTTACCACCACCTTTGGCAACGATAGGGCGGCATCGTGAGCCAGGCTCGTCCAGTCGATTTGTGCCAAGATAGGATTGTCTTGATCCCCACCGCCCATGGCCCCATCAAAGCTTGACCACAGTCGTTGCACTCGTTGGCTGCTCCAGTCGACCAAGAATCCTTCACCCTGGGGGCATTGCGATACAGCGGCCATGCGCAGCATACAAGGAGCCACAGTCTCAGACAAGAACATAGTTGCGTCTAGTTGGGCTAGTTGGCGAACGAAACTAGCGGAAAGGGCGGTGTGTGCAACGAAGCCAGCCCGTGGTTCGCGCAAGAAGCCGCCCATTGTTGTAAGACGAATAATCCGGCACAGCTGCGCCTCAGGCACGTCAGCCAGTTCGGCCACATCCTTGATAGACAGCCCGTCCTCTGCCTCGACTGGGAGATAGGCCAGTACTTGGAATTCGCCTAACCATTGCACACATGCTAGAAGCTGGTTCTACGCTCGTGTCAGCAAGTGTCTTGCAACAGATAACTACCTATCTCAGATTGGACTGGAAAATCTGAGGAGAGTTAGCCAGGGGGATGAAGGCGGCCGCACCTGGTTTGCAAGCCGCTGGACAAACATCATTGGCTCCAATTGGAAGAGCAGCGACTGGACGTAGTCCAAGGATGAGCAAATGCTCGCTGTGTCTGATGACCCTAGCCCGCTACGCACCGCATCGCGACATCGGTTTGCGACATGTTCAGCTGCACTCACAAGATCAGTGCCAAGTCTCGAATCCATGCTGGGCCTTGACAAGACCTAGGCGAACAAGAGCGATCAAAGGCGACTAAATACCCGTACGTGCACACGGGGTCCGTCTCTTCCATACTTGGACATCTGGTGGGCAGCATACGGCCTCAGGTTCTGGCCCGCAGGCTGTGTTGCAAGAGAGCCCCAAGTTTTGCGTTGCATTCAACATGGTCAGGTATGACTTGCATGCAACTCAGACCATGTTGCAGTCTTACGTCGAGGCTAAACAAAGTACACAATTGTAGATTGCCCCGCCAAGCCCCCTTATCTCCTTCGTGCGCAAGACTACTAGTCTTGATGATACCTTTCAGGCGCCAAATGGTTCCGCCAACCAAAAGATGCACTCTCAGCTTGTCGGCATTACCGAGAAGCTTGTCGGTAGGGCCGAGCAGCTCGCCGTTGCAGCCCGCTACCCACGTGAGAACCTCTTCTTTTCCATAATCCAGGAACCAGCATCATCATAGCCGAATACGAGCTATCCGCTACAGGCGCACCTGCTAGGCGTACTATGCAGGACATTAACATGAAGGGTATTGATAGCTGCAAACGCATGAAGAACATGTAAGCTAAGCTACTTGATTCTTCGAACCTTGTGCTATAAAAGGTGTGTCGTGCTTCAAGACCTAAATTTCTTATGGTCAATGTAGGCTTGCCAGAGGTATACATAGAACAAACTCGCACCAAATTTAGGTTTTTTCAAGTCGGTCGAATTTGATTTATTTATAACATTTGCCATTCTGCATAGTGCTTTGAGAGATTAAGAGTGTAAAGTATTCTAAGAGAATACGAGCCGTGAAGCTGTCGGGATCTTTAGGTCGTTAATTCGTCGTTAGCCTTGTATAGTGTGAGAAGAAGGAAACAGTGAAATCAAGACAGGCTTTGCATACTGCGTAACAATATAACATCTTCAAACACTGCATTTGCAATACTCGGGCTTGACGTCCTAAATCTTTTATATCGCTCGTTACCAGTAGATGAGTTAGCCTGTGGACCTTCCAGACCTCGGTTCCATGTCCACTTGCCTACCACGACCTGGTGCCACATCGGTTAGTACCAGTACTCAAGGCGCAGAGTCGGCGACTTGGTTAACCAGGGCCCAACTGTAGATGCAAGGCGCCCTGGATGAAATGCCTCGGCTCTGAGGTACGTTGCAATATCCAATTCACCCTCCTTGAACAAGCAGCTAACGTACGTCTGCAAACCCTTGCCCTGATCCAATGTTAGATGTCCAGCCAGGCTCTCTAGCATCCCAGGATAGCCATTACAGTGCGACCCTCGTCCATTCGCCTCCATCCACCCGGTCAGTGGACGTCCAAGCACTGGGTCATTGCCTCCATAGTACCGGGTAGGAACAAATAGTTTGATCTTCGGCACCGCCTTGCCCGGAGCAAGATTAAAGTAGTATAGGTAGCCCTTAAGCACCTTACTTAGCTTTCCAAAGTTGAGACCGGTCTCTAACTCTGACTCCGCAGGCACCTCGGCATCTTCAGGGAAAATCGTTTTCAAGCTCATTGATGGCTTTCACGAGAGACGCTAGCTGACCTAGAAGCCTCTAAACTTCGGGCGCAGCTATAACGCCTCCTAGTGTCATTATATGTCGTACTGACGCAAAGCTTGTCTGCGTAGTATGAAAGTGCAACTTGGGACGTGAAGTCTCGGATGCAACATTGTCCATAGTTGGCGATATTGGCGTGGGATTTCGGCCTTGTGGGCCTATGTTGAGGAACTGGCCGACAGCAGTGCGCGATGGCGTTGTGAAGGCGGTCGTTGGAGCCCCGCTATAGGATTCGCGCCTCAGCCTCAGCCCGTCTACACACATTGGGTGTAGAGCCAGCCTTGAACGTATTCCACGGGCGTTCCGTCTAGGGCCAAGAGCGACTTCCAAGCGCCAGTTGAGGAATGCTGCGCCAGCCCGGGGGTGCGCCCCATATACGGCATCGTCCAATGATAGTAGAATAGTAGTGCTTCGTACTGCTTCTCGAGAGTACATCCTGCCGCATCCATAATTGCAGCCAAATGGCGGCCTGTGAGGTGCCATCATGCGTCGTTGTTGCTATTCCTTAAGGGCAGGCACTTTTCTAATGCTTTCCAAGCTGTAGTCATTGCGCCGTGGAAGAGAAGTTACGTTTTGTTGAATCGAGAAGGTGGAGGTGAAGTTATTATCCAAGATAAAGCTTGATGGTTTGCGACACGTATGAAATAACAGATCTACGCAATGTTCTTTAAATGCACCACGACGTTTCCAAAACCCATAGGCAGTGGAATGTCATTCCTGTTTTTGAACCATGGATGGGTTATGAATAATGTAGTAAACTATTAAGTGGTACTGACCTCAGGTGATGTCGTTGACGCAAGCCATAAGAGCAACAGTGGGCTTTAGAAAGTTCTCAAGGGTGGCGGTAATAACTTTGGTGTTGTGACACGAGTCGATGTCGCCGCAATCAGTAAGCGACTCAAGATTTGGGGCGGCTCAATACTGCTCCCGTAAATTCCAAACCCGGGCAATACTACGTTCAACACAATTGTCAATTTCACGACTCTTAACAACACACTGCCCAACAATGGCTCATAGGTTGCCTTCACATACACTTCGACAGGTCCGAATGTGATTGCATCGCCTTTGGCAAGCACAGACAGTACTGTCAACTCAACCGGCTTAGATCCCTTTACATTGCTCCAGCCCCAGATTGCCAACACGATAGACCTGCGTTCTATCAGTAATGTAGTCACCGAGCTTGATACCTACCAAGCCGACGGATTTCGCGATACGTCCGCAACAGTCACGTTTTGAACTGATCCAGCTACCTTATTCGCTATCCACACTGCCTCAGACCAGGTCTACCTCAAATACAACATGACGGTCGAATACCTGGACTGGGTCAACTTCTATGTGCCGACCGCCAAGATATCTCTGACGCTTGCCGCAGTCCGAGGAGGAAATGTACTCGGCTTGGAAGAGAACCCAGAGGATCTGATTGTAGCGTCCATAAAACCGCGATTGTTTGACGCCGCTCAGGACGCAGCCATGTATGAGATGGTGGGGGAGTGGATCGACGCGGTTACTAAAGCTACCGGCGCAAACCGCCATCGCTTCTTGTATCAGAACTTTGCGGCTCCGTCGCAAAAGCCACTTTGTGACTATGAATAGCAAAGGATTTACTTTATAGAATCTGTGTCAAAGAGGTATGACCCTAGTCAGACATTCCAGAAGCTGGTTCTAGGGGGGGTTAAGATTAGCAAGGCTTGCTAGAGGAGTACATCGGGTATGCAAGGTTCATACTTTTGATGTGAGAATACAGCCAACTCATTACATTCGAAGATAGCCATTCTTATACACATAAAGTGTGCATATGGCTTCGCTAGTGCCTTAGGTGCCCACCATTGCGAAAACTTAGACAACCCTCAATACTACTTGTCGCATTCATGGACCTCGTTTTCCGTGTACGAAGAAACGCGATCTGATTGGCTCCAAGAAATCAGTATTTTCCGTTTTGGAGAGTACCCAATCACGTGACAGATATCAAGATTCCCGCCAGCCTAGCCAAAAACCGACTAGAAAGCGAGCTGAATACGAGCTCAAAAATCCAGCTAAAGAACGACCCAAGGGGTGGCTAAAGCACTAGCTCGAAGACTAGATCGACTAAGCAGAGTAGCTGGAGAATGAGCTGGAGAACGAGCTAAAAGGTCTACTCTCCGCAAGAGCGAATAGAGGCAAAGAGCGCGCGCCGCTCGTTCGCCTTACATCATATATAAAATAGGTACTTCACAGCCTAGCTGGCGAGGCTGAAGGGTGGAGCTAATATGTATCTACTCTGTCTATTGCCTAAGCTTCACCCCCTTTTAGCACTGCCAGGAGAGCTGTCAAGTAACTATTTTTTTATTTTCTCTACGCTTGACACAACACTACGCTCCATGTTTGCGGGACCACTAAGTTTAGCACCGCCGTCATGGATATCTTGTTTAAGGAGTGATCTATTCTTCATCTATACAATCTAGCTGAACATTGATACCCTTGACCCCTGCTCAGAAATTTCCACTGGACTCTACTTTTTGATAGCGTATGAACCAGACTCGATGTCTTCAAGAAGTGGCGTGTCCTTCGGTTGCCACCCAAGCTTCTTGTGCGCTTTCATCTCTGAAGCTCTATTCTTAGCCTTGAGAAACCACGCGATAGTTTCTCCAGATTTATCCAACGCTTCATCATAAGTGATGTCCTTGGTGGGCGTACCGGCCGAAGAATTGATAACATTCAACAGGGCACCCATGGTGACTTCGATTTATGATCCCACATTGAACACATCCCAAGCCTCGCCTTTTTCAAGTGCAAAAAGAATGAGACGGACAGCATCATCAACATGCACCGCTGTGGTGCGGTTCTTACCACCATCCACAGTAGGGATCCCGCCCATGACCTTTGCCATGCCCATGAAGCGTGCGATGCCGCTTCCACCACAGACATAGGCAAAGGGGGCCATACGAATGATCATGACGTGAACACCTCGCTCTTCTACCTGAGCGAGAGCATGGCTCTCGGCCTGAATGCGCAAACTGAGAGTGCTAGGCTCGGGAGGAGCGTCTTCATCTGTCTCATTTCCATTGGGATCGGCCTGTACGAATCAAGTACCCGAAATTGTGATCAGAGGCTTACTAGTGCCGGCCAAGCCGTCGCACATGGTATCGACGGCGGCGTTGTCAATAGGGAATGCGACCTCATACTTGCCTTAACCAAAGACATAGGCAGTAGCTAAGTTAACGACACTATCAGCCTTTTTGCTCTCCTTTCGGAGCGCATCCTAGGAGGCTAGATCGCCTCGAACGGGCTCAGCACCCAAGATGCGTAATTATGTGTCGCTTTCTTCATAGCGGGAAACAGCGCCTACATGTCGAGTGTATCATCAATCGATGTTGTCAGGAGGGAATGTGGTATGACACGTAACTACGAACCGTGTAACCGTCAGCAACGGCAAGTTGGATGAGAACGCTGCCAATGTATCCACTATCACCAGTAACAAACAAACGTCCTGGAATTATTTTTGTTATCTGTTGCAAATGGCAGCAATAATGAGTTAGGGGCGGAGCATTTATAGTTGGTGGATAGGATCAGAAAAGAATGCAGAAGCACAGTGAGCTAAGCTGTAACCAGATAACCTTTTTCCAACACGATATTGCAACCTTCTTCTTGCTCATTTGCGGTGCAACATGGTGTTGGCAAGTAAAGGGCCAGGGTCCGAGGGGCCCGGCTTTGCCGATACCTTGTTAGACTGGACCCCGAGGTATCTAGCTACCACAAGTGACAGATTGGGGATATGGGCTTCGGGGAATCGAGAGATTGAACAAGTTGAACGTCTGCTTATGTCGAATAAGCTAGCGGGTCAAATCAATGACAAGGCACCCTATGGAGGCTCATTATCACGGTCCCTCATGGTCTCTACCGACCTGCGAGCTCCAGTTGTCTTGTATCCCTATCTCGTGAACTCGCTTGGTACTATGTATTCTGGTGAGAAATAATGTAAAAGATCGAGAATAAAAGATTATGCGAAAAGCAATAGGTAGTTTGATTTGTAACTTCATTGGTCAAACCCCCAAAAGCCCAACCCTGGCTAGCTATCAAGGTGACTAAAAGGGGTTTGAAGGATCCGGCATCATTTCCAACATGCCTATATCTTCCTCCAGGGCCGTTACCGGCAAATCCAAAAACCGCAATTCCCCCGCGACATCCTCAAACTCTGAAAATCTATGCGCGTGATGAAACCACTCCCAGTGGTCATGTCGAGCACGCAACATGACCGGACGCGTTGAATGTTCCATGTCAACTTCAATGGTGGATTACGACAAATCGCAATGATACGTTGAGAAGCTGCACTCGCTCAATCGCAAGGACCCACTATGCAGAAAGCGCTGGGGAGTGAAATCATGGTATTGTTATTTCCTTAGAGTCGCAAGCTCCGCCTGCTCATCAAGGGCAATGGGATACATCGCTCAAGCAATCTTAACAAAAGCTTCATCATCTACCGTGGCAAATCAATGGTCGCTGTGTGCTCTCGATCACAATGATTCGCATTGTTAGAATTGAAGACCTAACGTCCATCCCTGTGTGGCGGGACACCCTGCGTGACGGGACGCCACAGACACTCCCTAACACAATAAGCGCAATAATAGGTTAGAAGAACAGATATCCTTAGAATAGCAGCCTTAAGCTATATAGTCTATTCTCTCTTAGTATCTTTTAGAAATAGGCTCTATTTACTATATAATATAATAATTTTATATAAGCGTTACGTAACTACCTTACTTTAGCTAGTAGTAGGTACTTTAAAAGCTTATATATCTTAACGAAAGTCTATTAGTATATAGCTTATTTTATTATTATCCTATCCTAAGTACTATACTTAAGCTTAGGAGGTTATTATGCTTCTGTGCTAATTTTGAGTCCGCCTGCTAGACATGCTAGATGAAGAGGCCCTGCACACCTAGCTTAAAGTAGCTTAGCTGTAATCTATCGCTGCTGACGCTAGAACTATGGCTGTGCGGTGCTTGCCAAGCGCTCTAGGATACTCGAAAACCGGCTCGGATTAGGAGCAGGGCCCTTGTCCGACCCACCACGTTCTCGTGCTCTCGAGCACATCGCGACCGATACATATACCAAGCCGTAGCCGAATACTACTTTAGCTCGTTAAAGGAGAATATGGCAGGAGACAGAGGCTAGCTGGTATAATACAGAACACTAAGATCCGAGTCTAGGCTTCGGCAAGCGGAGTCACTGTTACTGGAAGAACGCCGTCGTTGCAAGCGCGTACAAAGGTGGAAAGGGTCTGCATATCTTGAGGATACAGTTGTTGCACGGCCATACAACGAATGGCTCCTTGCACAAATATTACAATCATTAGGGGCGTGGCAAGGTGCTCCAGTTTTGATCTCAGGGGGTATGAAGAGTTTGGATCGTCGATGCTCATGAGCGCTGGTAAGGGTAGAGCAGAGATATAATGGTAGCTGTGATTGGTAAGGTACTAAGGCTGCATGCCGTCCTTTGCCATCGATAATGACCCTTATGTCTCTTCGTAACGTCAGCCAGTGCGGACGTTCATGGCAACCCTATGGCTGGTGCGGGTCGGCTGCCCTCCCTGCTAGCGTGATTAGGATATTCGTCCGTTAGTCTGGTCACTTGCAAATCCGCCTCTGTTAAGGACAATGCGCTGCAATCAATATATCTTGCAGTAAGCGATAAAATGTTGAGATGCCTCACTTCAAAGGTACGCAAGGTTTGGTCGTTCTGTCGCATGACTTGCGCCCTGCACCTCTCGCCGTCGCAACAAAAGCAAAATGCAAGAGTTCTTCGAGTCTTGCGATGTCTTTATTGTTCACTTTCAACTACGACTGCTTTTAGCCTTTTGGGTCGCGGCCAAGAATCCAATATTTCGCGTATTTGCTTACTTGCAGCATTTGAAGCTGAGCCCACAGCGGCAGATCACAATTCTGTCGCTACCTTAAAGCCTCGCAAATGTATATCCACCATTTCCTCCCTCTCACAACAGCTGTTTGCCACTTCTCCCATCTATTATGTCTTGGAAAACCGTCTCAAGGCCAAATTCGGCCAAAAGGATCTGCCAACATCCCCGCGTGTTGAGGCCTTGCCATCCATTACCCCACATGCACGGGCCGCTCCTGATGCCACGTCTCCGCCCATTCTACCAGCACGCCTCTGGAACCAAGCATACGACCAGGCAAAGACAAGCGGTTCGAGAACCGTTGATATCTACGAAAAAATCTTGTCTGCTCGGCTGAGCGAACAAGATGCAGACGCTTTCAACCCCCATCACTCTGCAGATCTCGCGTCGCAGCAGAACGAGATTGCACAGGACGCAGGTAAAAGGCGGATGCAGATGCAGCAGCTCGTTCAGAATGGGCTACGCAGAACGGAGAAGGATGCCAAGGTGAAGCAGGGGATGGAAGATGGCATCCAGGCCGCCATGGCTGTGAAAGAGGTTGTGGACAAAGCGATCCAGGCGTCGCCCGAAGCGGCTGTCGCCTGGGTGGGTGTCTGCTTCGCGCTTGAGGTTTGTACTGCTGCCACTAATACAATCGTCTAGCACTAATGTGCATGGCTAAGATTCTGATGAACCCGCTCACCCAGGCGAGCTCTAACCGGCAAGGCATCTCCTATGTTGTGTCGAGGATGGACTGGTACTGGAACCTTTCGAGCCTCTTACTAGACGAGAATATGACTGAGGCGCATTCTTCAGGCCTGCGTGATGAGCTCGAGAAGGTCGTTATCCAGCTCTATGCGAAGCTGCTGCTCTACCAGATGAAGAGCGTGTGCTACTACCACCGTAGACGGCTTTCGGTGTTTGCACGAGACCTTATTAAGCTGGATAATTGGGATGGCGAGCTAAGCGACATACAAGCAGCCGAGGCGGCAGTGCAGGCGAACTCGGCGCAGTACAATACGCTCTCGATCCGGACTCGGCTCGGCGCGATTGCTGAAACGGCCAAGTCTCAGAATGTTAAGCTGGACAGCATTGGCTCAGCCATTCGGGAGCAGACCAAGCAGCAGGAGAGGATGCACGAGACAAGCGCGGACAACAAGTGCCTAGCGGACCTGCGCCTTACCGATCCTCGCGACGACAAGAAGCGTATTGAGGAGACTAAAGGCGGACTACTAAAGGACTCATACCGCTGGGTTCTCGACAACCCGGACTTCCGACAATGGCGCGATAGACCACAGAACCAACTGTTGTGGGTCAAGGCTGATCCTGGCAAAGGGAAGACGATGCTGATATGTGGGATTGTTGACGAACTACAGAGCTCGATCGGCGCAACAGGCCTTCTGTCGTACTTTTTCTGTCAGGCAACCGACTCGCGTATCAACAGCGCCACAGCCGTGCTACGAGGTCTGCTGTACATGCTTGTTAATCAGCAGCCATCGCTCGTCTCGCACATACGGAAGAAGCATGACCACGCAGGCAAAGCGCTCTTCGAGGATGCGAATGCTTGGTTTGCCTTGTTGGAAATCTTCACAAATGTTCTGCAAGACCCGAGCTTAAAGACCACGTATTTGATCATTGATGCACTTGACGAGTGCGTAATGGATTTGCCGAAACTCTTAGACTTTATTGCGCAGAAGTCGTCTATATCTCCTCGTGTTAAGTGGATAGTTGCTAGCCGCAACGAGGCTTTTATTGAGCAGAGACTGCAACTTGACGATTCCGGAACCAGGCTGAGTCTAGAGCTCAAACAAAACGCGGCGCAAGTATCCCGTGCCGTTGATGCGTATATCGACCATTGCCTTTCGGAACTACCAGAAATTCAACACGACAACATCCTCCGAGAGTCGGTGCGGGACAAAATGCAACAAAAGGCTAGTGGCACTTTTCTCTGGGTGTCTCTTGTCGTTAAAGAGCTGAAAGAGGTGATGGCTTGGGAGGTGCTACAAGTTCTCGAAGAAGTGCCAACACAGTTGAAAGACCTATATCGTCGGATGTTGAAGCAAATAGAACGGTTGCAGCGTCAATATCCAGAACTTTGTCGGCAAGTTCTCTCTACTGTCATAGCAGCTTACCGTCCGCTACGCCTACAAGAGCTGCATAGTTTATCCGGCTTGCCCACCCAGGCCCGGGACGTAAATGAAGCCATTACTGCGATTGTAAAGATGTGCGGCTCATTCCTGACGATACAAGAAGGTAGTGTCTACATCATCCATCAGTCAGCTCGAGACTTTCTATCTAGTGAAGCAAGCCATAACATCTTGCCGTGTGGGGTTGGGGATGTTCACCATTCTATCGTCTTGAGATCGCTCCAAGCCATGTCTAAGACGCTCAAACGGGACGTGTACAGCTTGCATGCGCCAGGGTATCCTGCGGAGCAAGTGGAATCGCCAGATCCAGACCCTTTGGCGGCGTCACGTTATTCGTGCATCTACTGGATCGATCACCTCTGTGACTGGAGCTTCAGTTCTTCTGTGAATTCCTCGATTGACCTGCAAGATGGGGGCGCTGTTCACGAATTTCTAAGGAAGAAATACCTCTACTGGCTTGAGGCTCTTAGCTTGTGCAAAAGCATGCCGAAAGGAGTAATCTCAATGGCAAAACTTGAGGCGTTAGTCAATGTAATCCTTCAACCCGCAGGGCTACTCATGCATTGCGCGTACTAATTTAGTCTAGGGAAAAGCAGATGCAACTAAGCTGATTGCGCTGGTTCGAGATGCGCGCCGATTCATTATGGCTCACAAGTGGGCGATAGAGAACAGTCCTCTGCAGGCATACGTATCCGCACTTGTGTTCAGCCCGGCGGGCAGCTTAGTAAGGAGTCATTTCAAGGAAGGAGAATCACAAAGGATTACGATAAAGCCGAGTATAGGAGATCAATGGAGTGCCTGCTTACAGACGCTTGAGGGGCATAGCCATCGGGTCAGGTCAGTTGCCTTCTCGCACGACTCGGCGCGGCTCGCATCCGGGTCAAGCGACAACACAATTAAGATCTGGGATGCGAGCAGTGGCGAGTGCCTATCGACGTTTAAGGGCGATATCGATCTAGTCTTCTCAGTCGCCTTCTCGCACGACTCGATGCGGCTCGCATCCGGGTCAAGCGATAACACAGTCAAGATCTGGGATGCGACTAATGGCGAGTGCCTGTTAACGCTGGAGGGGCATAGCTATCGGGTCGGCTCAGTAGCCTTCTCGCACGACTCGATGCGGCTCGCATCTGGGTCAAGCGACAACACAGTCAAGATCTGGGATGCGAATAGCGGCGAGCGCCCGTCGAGACTTAAGGGGCATAGCGATTGGGTTAACTTAGTCGCCTTCTCGCACGACTCGATGCGGCTCGCATCTGCTTCAAGCGACAACACCGCTAAGATCTGGGATGTAAGTAGTGGCGAATGCCTATCAACACTGCAGGGGCATAGCGGTTGGATTAGGTCAGTCGCCTTCTCGCACGACTCGATGCGGCTCGCATCTGGGTCAAGCGACAACACCGTCAAGATCTGGGATGCGACTAATAGCGAGTGCCTGTTAACGCTGGAGGGGCATAGCGATTGGGTTAGGTCAGTAGCCTTCTCGCACGACTCGATGCGGCTCGCATCTACGTCAGGCAACACGGTCAAGATCTGGGATATAAATAGTAGCGAGTGCCTATTAACGCTAGAGGGGCATAGCGGTGCAGTCTCGTCAGTCGCCTTCTCACACGACTCGACGCGGCTCGCATCTGGGTCAAGCGACAACACCGTCAAGATCTGGGATACGACCAATGGCGAGTGCCTGTTAACGCTAGAGAGGCATAGCGGTGCGGTCTCGTCAGTCGCCTTCTCACACGACTCGATGCGGCTCGCATCTGGGTCAAGCGACAACACCGTTAAGATCTGGGATGCGAGCAGTGGTGAGTGTCTCCAGACACTTAGTATTGGCAGGCCACTCTACTGCATCTCATTTGACATCTTCAGCTCATCCCTTCACACGGATATTGGCACTATCGAGATCAACGTTCCCCCACGCGTTGCAAGTCCACTGCCTTTCCATTCAGAACTCCAGAGTCCTCAATATCAAGGCTTAGCTTTAAGCGCAGATGGCGTATGGATAACATATAATTCAGAGAATCTATTATGGCTTCCCTCTGATTATCGACCGGCATGCTCCGCAGTGTCAGGAGAGACGATTGTAGTTGGTGTTGGAACCGGAAGAGTGTGGATATGTAATGTCCAGCTTAACATATCTTCACGCTCCAAATTTGGAGTGCTTATGTAGGGATGATATTCTTACCTATATTTTCCATTGTTTCTAGTGCATAGAGAGGGCTGAGGATTAATGTAGATATATAGCTTTCCAATTTGCCAGAGCGAAGCTTCGAGCACTTAATCGTAGTGAATATTCGCCACTTGAGCCCTGGTAAAGTAGATCAACACCTTAATCACGCTAGCAAGAGGGGATGGCCGACCCGCACTAGCCACATGGTTGCCATGAACGTCCGCACTAGATGGCATTGTGGAGAGATAGAAGGGTGATTATTGATGACATGACGGCACGCAGACGTGAATAGCGTAGTACCTTGCTAAGCTTAGCTACTACTAGACCTCTGCTCTACCCTTACCAGCGCTCATGAGCATCGACGATCCAAACTATTCATCACCCTTAGAGATCAAAGTGAAGCACCTTGCCACGCCCCTAATGATTGCAGTGCTTATGCAAGGAGCTGTTCGATGTATGACCGTACGACAGCTGTATCCCCAAAATATGCGCACCCTTCCCACCTTTGCACGCGCTTGCAACGATGGCGTTTTTCTAGAAGCGACATTCGGCTACTACTCGGTATGTGTATCGGTTGCGATGTGCTCGAAAAGTATGAGGACGCAGTGGGTCGGACGAAGGATGAGGGGCGGGTCTGCAGAGCTGTAGGACGGCGCGATGGGTTAGCTCTTTGGGATAAATGCTTTCACGTTAGCTATGATTATCCATTGTACTGCGTCTTGAAGTCGGACGATAGCTGTAATTGTTAGAGGCTGGTTACGGTTTCAATGCTAGGTGTGTTCGTTGACATGAGCTATACGCCAGGCCTTCCGACCTAGCCCTGCTCCTAATCCAAGCCAGTTTTCGGGTGAAGTGGAGCGCTTAGCAAAGCGCCACTCAGCCACTCAGCCACAGATCCAGCGTCAGCAGCGATAGATTACGGCTAAGCTACTTTAAGCTAGGTGGGCGGGTCTTCTCTATCTAGCACTTCTAGTAAGCGGTCTTATATTTAGCACAGACGCACAACAGCCTCTTAAGCTTAAGTATAATACTTAGAATAGAATAATAATATAATAAGCTATAAGTTAATAGACTTTTAATAAGATATATAAGCTTTTAACGTGCCTACTATATTACACGGGGTTGGGATCTATACTTCTCTGTCCTGGTCCGCACTAAGGTAGGCGAGTATTACGCTAGTGTTCCGTNAGAGTTTGTCTGGCGATGCAGTGGAGTGGTGTGCTTAGATAGAAGGTAATAATGGTTCGACAACTACTAATCTATATTAAATAGACTAACGAGTAACAATCTTATTAAGTAAAGTAACTAGTAAGAAAGTACTATTTAAGTTGACCACAACGAGAGTAAATAATAAAATCCATCTATCCTTATATCCTTATTACTTCTAGTCT